>NC_069499.1:1561646369-1561768869 GCF_027579735.1 Bombina bombina | reverse complement strand
ATCCAAAAATCGATCCAAAAAATAGCAAACTGCAGATTCGTGTCCACAAAGATAGTCAAAATAGTCAATATGAAATGGTCAATAAAATTAATCCGTGTAGTAGTGGGTATCCAAAATTCAAAAAGCAATGTGTAAATAATCCGTGCAAATGATCTGTGGTAAAAATCGTTATATAAAAATCGTTATATAAAAAGGGGGTATACAATAAATCGTGCTTCAAAATGGATATAAGGTGCTACCAAAAAAGGTGGTAGTTAAAAGCTAGTGTCAGATAGATGAGGTGTGTATAAAAACAGATTTAGTGCCGGTGACTAAATTATATTTGAAAAGTTCCTGTACCTGTAAAAAAACTAAAAGAACACAATGGTGCAATAAAGTTTTTACACTTGACAAATGATAGGAAATAAGCTTACCAGTATTTCTGGGTCTACGCGTTTCGGCCTCTAACAAGGCCTTTCTCAAGACTATACTGTATATGAATAGACTGGAAGCTTATATATGGTGCAAAGTGTTGTGATTGGTCATTAATTTGGCGCCAAAATCTTATGGAAAACCTCTTCCTGTTAGTCCTTGTGAATCATGGGTAATGGTTCATATTTACATAAAAAATGCTTCTTAACCCTAGTGATTAATATATATTTGTTTGATCTGTTGTGATCATTGTTTCTAGTGAACCTTTCTCCATATAGGCTTTTCTACATAATCTTACTGATGTGATATTTTTTATTATTTGTTACCGTCATTGGTATCTACTACTTCCGGTTTCTGCATTTTTGTTTCCTGTTGTTGTTACTTATCTCACTTCTGGTTTCGGGAATGGCGTCTTACGCGTCACTTCCGGTTTCGGAATGTAAACAGTTTTCGTTTATTTATATGTCAATTCTTCCTGTTGTTGTTACTTATCTCACTTCCGGTTTCGGGAATGGCATCTTACGCGTCACTTCCGGTTTCGGAATGTAAACAATTTTCATTTATTTATGTGTCAATTCTCGGGTATTAGTGATAAAGGCTGTTGTGAGAGCTTATTTTTATTTTATATTAGTTCTTAGTTGTGTCAGCAAAGGGGAGTGTTAGTAAGCCCAAAATGTTATTATCCAATAGTGAGATATTTGTAAACTATCTCGCTAGTTTTAAACACATTTAAATAGATTAATATTTCTAAATGTCATCTCTTCCTGTTGTTTAGACTCATTGTATAACCTTCAGTGTCAATGTATCTTAAATAATCTTTTTGAAGTGGGGTACTTGTTAGAAACACTGAGTGATTGTTGATTTGAAGGGAAATATTCTAATAGCAGATGTTAGCGTCATGAAAAGGCTCAAAGGGAGTGTATAAGGAATATGCAAACAGTCAGGTCCTATATTAAACGTTTTTACTCATTGTCTGAAGTGGTATTTGTAAAACTGTTTAAATAATTTACCAAGTATCTAAACTTAGCTATATCAGTGTTGTGTATTAGAGGATATGTTTCCATATTCTTAGCTGTAGAGAAACCTTATAGCGGTTATATGTAATAGAGATTCAATCCTTTCTAGTAAATCAGTGTACATTGATAGCATTGGTACACGGATATATCGTATATTTGAGCTAATCTTCGGAATCTAGTATGTGTACAATATCTAAGTTAAAAATTATTATGATAAAAATAATTATGATAAAAATAATGATAGATAAAAACTCGTCTTGTAATTGTATTCTTAAAAAATATATATTCTTAAAGAATATATATATATTATCTTAAGGGATAATAACATATATGATAAAAGTTCCAAAAATCTTCAAAATGTCTGAAACGTCTCATCTAAAAAGTCACATATTAAACCTTGTTAATTTTAAAAAAACTTGTGTATATTAAGAGCAAAGTTACTAATTTCCTAAAAACATCTTTCAACCACAGTGGATCAAGGCTAAGTTAGTGTATGTATGTGCCTTCTCCTGCTTTGAAGTGATGAGTGTAGTAGGCCGTCTTAAAGGGGACTAAAATAGGGATAAGATGGAAAAATTGTGTCAGATATAATGTATTCCTTGGTGTATCATATAGTCTATCTTTTTATCTTTTTTCTAATTAAAAAGCTAGTGTGATAACACATGCAATCAAGTAATAAATAGGATAAAAAATAGTGTAAAGGATACTATAAAACTGAAATTATAATTTAAATTTTCTTAGTCCTTTCTCAGGGATAATAGGTGTGACAAATCTTCTTTCTGATTAAGACCCTTAGGGAAGAGGCAGTCTAACATGAAGATCCATTTGGACTCATTATAAAATAGTTTTTTCTCATGGTTGCCCCCTCTCCAATCATGTTTGACCTTCTCTATTCCAAAGTATTTTAGGTCTTTTAGATTACCTCCATGTTTTGTTGAGAAATGTTTGTATAACGGAGTTTCCGTATTGTTTTTCTCGATACACAATATATGCTCTCTGATTCTGTCTTTGAGAGTTCTTGAAGTTTGACCCACATATTGAAGGCCGCAAGTACAGGAGATTACATATATTACACTTCTATCGCAACATCTAATGAGAACTCGAATCTTGTGTTGTTCTCTCTTGTGGTGAGAAGTGAATTTGTTAGTTTTTAAACCGTTCTTGCATGCCTTACAACTCGGACACGGGAAGAAACCCCTTACTGTTTTCCCTTGATAATCTGTTATATTTAATGTCTTATCCCTTGGGATACTGGGAGCCAGCATATTTTTCAAATTGTTCGCTTTCCTATAGATAAACCTTTGGTATGAGTTTCTCGCCTATTACATCATCCTCCTTTAATACTCTCCAATGTTTCCTGACAATCTTTTCGATGATGTGTTTGTTGGCACAATACTCGGTGATCATAGGCACATCGATAGTATTTTCATCTGTTCTTGATGTTTGTTTCATTTTATATTTTATAAGATTATTTCTGTCGATGTTACATACTTCTTCTATTTTCTCTTCTATGATCTCTTTGTCATAACCTCTATCCACGAACTTTTGCTTCAATATGTTTGCTTGTTCCTCCCATTTACGTGGGTTGGAACAGTTCTTTCTCACTCTTAGCAATTGTCCCTTTGGGATATTTGCTTTCCAGATTGGGTGGTGGCAACTCATACTGTGTATATAGTTGTTGCAATCGACCTTCTTGAAGAAGGTCGATGTCTCAATCTGACCATCAATAATTTCTATTGATAGATCCAGGAAATTGATTTTAGTCGAGCTATGTTCATATGTGAATTTTAGATTCATTTCATTTTTGTTCATCACGTCAAATGTGTACTCTAGGTCCTTTAATGAGCCTTTCCAGATTATCAATATATCATCGATATATCTTGAGTAGAGGACCAGGTCCGCGCCGGCTGGGCATGAGTCCCAGAAGATCTGTTCCCATTTTCCCATATATAGATTTGCATAGCTCGGCGCGAACCTGGTCCCCATCGCTGTGCCGCACATTTGTTTGTAGAATTTCCTGTCGTAACAAAAGTAATTGTGGCATAAGATAAATCTTATGCTATCCAGTATGAACTTTTGTTGATCCTCTGGAACTTCTTGGTCTTTCTTGAGAAATGACTCCACCGCTTCCACGCCCTTTTCATGGGGGATGCTTGTATAAAGCGAGGTGACATTGCATGTTGCCATAATGTATTTTGGGTCCCAAACCACTTTTTCTAGAATCGATAAGACCTGAGTAGAATCTCTCAGGTATGATGGAAGCTTGGTAACGTATTTCTGTAGATTCTTGTCAACATATTCAGAAAGGTTACATGATAGTGAGCCAATCCCTGATATTATCGGCCTTCCTGGTGGGTTTTCTATGGATTTATGAATTTTAGGCAATTGGTAGAATACTGGAGTTTTTGGGTATTGTATTTTGATATAACTAAACTCTTTATCGTTTAGTATTCCTTTCGCCTTTGCCTTAGTCAGTAGATCTTCTAGTTCGTTTTTGTAACTTGTCACTGGGTTATTGCATAGTTTTTGGTAAGTTTTCTCATCGTTGAGGATCCGTCTGCATTCTCCGTTGTATTTTTCCCGATCCATTAAGACAATTCCGCCACCTTTATCCGCTGGCTTGATTGTCAAATCATGGTTTCTTTCTAGTCTCTTTATTGTTTCTATTTGAGACTTTGTAAGATTTTGTTTAATCTGATTGGATTTCTTCAGACTTAGATCTCTGATGTCTCTACATACATTGGATTCGAACGTCTCAATGGCGTTTCCCTTGTTGTTAGTAGGGTAAAAGGTGGATCTAGGTTTCAGATCCGTGTGTACGAATCTGTCCTCTGTGTGTTGTCTTGGCTGTGTTGTATACAACTCATTTGGAGGTTTCAAGAAATATCTTTTTAAAGTCAGTTTCCTGACAAGTTCCTTTATGTTTATGAAAGTCTGGAACTTATTCATCCCCTTGGCTGGGGCAAAGCTTAGGCTATAGTTTAATACAGATGTCTCTTTGTCAGACAGTGTTATGGAACTCAAATTGTATATCCCTTTTGTCTCTGTTCGGTTGTTTATTGTACTATTGTCCTTAATCTCTGGAGTTTCATTTTTTTTGTCCCATGGGTTTCTTGTTTATTTTTCGACCCCCTCTTTTTCCTCTATAGGTCTTCTTTTTTGTATGGGGCTTTCTGGCTCCTCTAGGTCTTTGTTCTTTCTTTTTAGTGTGAGTCTTTCTTTTTCCCTTTCCCTGGGAGGTTGAGGACTCTCCCCTAAAAAAGTATGTTTAGAGGTGGAGGTTAGGTCAGAGATTCTAATATGTACAGGGGTCTTATCTGACGTTTGGGTTTGTGCGATTTGCGCATGTGTGCGGTAATCTATATCTTGATTGCATGAAAAGTTATCCCCTGTAATTCTTTTGTTAAATCTTTTACGATGTGGTGGGGATTGCTCCCTCCAGCTCTGTCTATGATATGTCCTTCTATCATTTTTGTGTGTATTGGGATTGTGTCTGTTATCGTAATTCCCATAATTATGACTATTTCTATTGTCATTATATGGATAGTGTCTGTCGTCTGAGAAAGATATTCTTCTTTCATGAGTATCTCTCAAAGGGGGACCTCTCATATATTCATGATAACCATTGGAATCATTTCTTTGGTGAGATCTGTTGTGGTTATAGTAGGGTCTATTCTCATAATGTGATCCGTTATTGTAGTTCATATGGTTATGTCTAGTCTGATGGCCAAAGTGGTGGTCGTACCTTCCCCCATCTGGACCATAATCAGAATTTCTTCTGTCACTTTCCCTGTGTTTTTGTGACCTTCCTTCATATATATTATTCTCATAGTTGTAATGTGTGGGTCTATTTCTGTTGTTATAATAGCCTCTATTTCTTGGAGTTCTATTTTGGGGGTAATGTTTTTCTTTATGATTACTATATTGATTTCTATATTGGTCTGTATTAGGTCCTTGTCGTCTATTGTATTGTGTATTTCGAGCCTCAATGTTATGGTCGTCTGATTTTTGACAGGACGTGTCCTCTCTGTTTGTGTGTGGGGATTCTTCTGTCTCCATATCTTTGAGCTCATTTTGTTTTTTAATCTCTAGGTCTCTATTCAGTTTTCTTGTCTTTTTGGTAATTATATCTTCCCTTATTTTAGTGACTCTTTTGACCAAATTCTCCTTTCTTTCTAATATCTCTTTGGCTTCTGATTCTGTTGTGTCAATATTATTTATTATGACTTCATCTTCTTTGATCTCTTTATCTAATTTGTTGATTAGAAAGGATCTATATTCAATGATTAGTTTCATAAGTTCTCTTGATGTGTCTTAGCAGTATTTTTACCTATTTATCTGCATATTGTGGGTCATCTAACTGAAAGGCACAGTCTTTTTTGATACTAAGGCCCTTAGGTATGATGCCCAGTTCCAGAAACTTATTTAAAAAGGAGATTTCTGCTTTATATTTTACCTCTGATGTTAATAATTTTTCTAAACTTTTAAAGATAGAGGCAATGTCTAGTTTATCTGGGTCACTATCATTATTAGAAGAAATGTCTAAGGTAATATCTTTCCTTAGTGTGGTAAGTGATTCCATAATAGTATCAGTAAGGGTGCTGTTCAAATTGTCTGTGTATGTATATAACACGGCTGAATGTACTACTTGCAGCTCAGAATACTTGCTAGGTTACAAATCACAAAGGCAGACAGGTAGTAAACTAAGCGCTGTAGGGTCCTAATGCTCTCCTCCTGGATAGTCCCCTAGCGGACTGACAGAGACAGATTGTGTGTGAGGTGAAGGGAGCGCTTAAAGCTTAATAGGATAGGGATGTAATTGGCATATGGCTGAGATAGGATGTGAGATACCGAAGTCTAAAAATTTAATAAAATTCTATACAATATGTAATATACAATATACACAATTAATAAAATTACAATATATGACAACATGGATCCATGATATAAATGTTAAAATACAAATTAAAAACAATGGTTAAACAGACCTAAATGAGTATACTAACAGTATACCAATAACAGTATAGGTGCACCATGCAATGATAGATTAAAACAGATAAGGTATAGAATTATATAAATGTCCAAAAAAAAAAAAAAAGGGAATTTTTACAAGTGTCTATTAAGTGTTCTCCACTAAAAAATCTGTTAACTAATTCCAAAGAAAATCCAATAGTTCAATAAATTCCAAAAAATCCAAAAATCGATCCAAAAAATAGCAAACTGCAGATTCGTGTCCACAAAGATAGTCAAAATAGTCAAGATGAAATGGTCAATAAAATTAATCCGTGTAGTAGTGGGTATCCAAAGTTCAAAAAACAATGTGTAAATAATCCGTGCAAATGATCTGTGGTAAAAATCGTTATATAAAAATCGTTATATAAAAAGGGGGTATACAATAAATCGTGATTTTTGGATTTTTTGGAATTTATTGAACTATTGGATTTTCTTTGGAATTAGTTAACAGATTTTTTAGTGGAGAACACTTAATAGACACTTTTAAAAATGAGGCTTCTGTTGAACAGATTTGTAAGGCGGCGACTTGGTCTTCGCTTCATACTTTTTCCAAATTTTACAAATTCGATACTTTTGCTTCTTCAGAGGCTATTTTTGGGAAAAAGGTTCTACAAGCAGTGGTGCCTTCCGTTTAAGGTACCTGACTTGTCCCTCTCTTCATCCGTGTCCTAAAGCTTTGGTATTGGTATCCCACAAGTATGGATGAATCCGTGGACTTGATACATCTTACAAGAGAAAACAGAATTTATGCTTACCTGATAAATTTCTTTCTCTTGTGATGTATCGAGTCCACGGCCCGCCCTGTCTGTTTAAGACAGGTAGTATATTTTTATTTTAAAAACTTCAGTCACCTCTGCACCCTATAGTTTCTCCTTTTTCTTCCTAGTCTTCGGTCGAATGACTCGGGGGGTGGAGCTAAGGGAGGAGCTATATAGACAGCTCTGCTGTGGGTGCTCTCTTTGCCACTTCCTGTTATGAAGGAGAATATCCCACAAGTATGGATGAATCCGTGGACTCGATACATCACAAGAGAAAGAAATTTATCAGGTAAGCATAAATTCTGTTTTTTCTTTAGCTACACTCGTTTTGTAAAAATTGTTTCCTTCCTAAGATAGGGCAAGTCCACGGCTTCATTTCTTACTGTTGGGAAATAAGACACCTGAGCCAAAGGCTTAAATATCCCTCCCACTTCTTCATTACCCCAGTTATTCTTTGCCTTTTGTCACGATAGGAGGTGGCAGAGAAATGTCAAAAGATTCTGAGAGTCCTGAAAAAGGGTATCTGCCCTTCAAGATAGGACTGGAGTTTTAAGTAGTCGTGTCAGCCTCTCAGTGAGAGTATTGATGAAAGTTAGAGTCTGGCGATGCAGGGAAAGTTTTTCTGCGAAACCATCCAGACTGCTGCTAACAGCTTTTAAGCAATCAGTGTTGATGAGTTTCACTCAAGTCCATGTCAGGAGCGCTGCTATAAGACTGTCACACTTGAGAGGCTGTGTTCTGTTCAACAGCGTGGATCCTGGAGGTAAGATTGTTTCAATTTTTTACACATAAAAGTCTATAACAGGGTCACAGTGTGGCTTCTTTATACCTTGATAGGATCCAGGGTTAATATCCTCTGAGGGGGGTTTATTGAACAGTTGGGGTAATCAGTGTATTAATTATTTACATGCTGATTTGTGTGATTTTATTTTCTGTGCTCATAGACTGTGTGTTTTTGGTTGGAACAAACAGGGTTTCACTTTCGTTTTTGAAAGTGTTGCACAGCTCCTATTAACTTGCTGTACTTTTCATAGTATGTAGTCTATGTTCATTTCCTCCATTCCGGCTGAGACTTCAAGTCTCAGTCTACACCAGAATTGTTATTGTTTTAAAAGATAGATAATCCCTTTATTACCCATTCCCCAGTTTTGCATAACCAACACAGTTATATTAATATACGTTTAACCTCTGTGATTATCTTGTATCTAAGCCTCTGCAAATTGCCCCTTTTTTTCAGTTCTTTTGACAGACTTGCAATTTAGCCAATCAGTGCCTGCTCCAAGATAACTTCACGTACATGAGCACAGTGTTATCTATATGAAATACATGAACTAACACCCTCTAGTGGTGAAAAACTGTTAAAATGCATTCTGAAAAGAGGTGGCCTTCAAGGTCTAAGAAATTAGCATATGAACCTCCTAGGTTAAACTTTTAACTAAGAATACCAAGAGAACAAAGCAATGTTCCAATCCACAGGAAACACTTTCAGTTCCTGAGGTTTGCATTCCTGGACCAGCACTTCCAGTTCATTGTCCTGCTGTTAGGCCTAGCTACTGCTCCAAGAATCCTTACGAAGGTTCTGGGGGCTCTTCTAGCCGTTGCCAACTCAGGATATTACAGTAGCCCATACTCGGACGATATTCTGGTGCAAGCACCATCTTTACGTCTTACGGAAGAATACTCAGAGTCCCTTCTCAGTCTTCTTGGATCACATGGATGGAAGATAAATTTGGAAAAGTGTTCTCTTATCCCAAGTACCAGGGTGGAATTCCTAGGTACTATAATAGACTCCATATCCATGAGGATATTTCTAACAGACCTTTACAACTGTGCATGCTGAGACAAGGGAACGGGGATCATTAGACAGCCGGTCGAGAGAATCACTCTCTTGGTGGCTCTGTCCAGATCATCTGTCCCGAAGGACGTGCTTCTTAAGACAATCCTGATAGATTGTGACTACGGACACAAGTCTATCCGGATGGGGAGCTGTTTGGGGTGCCAGGAAGGCACAGGGGTTGTGGACTCAGGAGCAGTCCTCCCTCCCAATCAATTTTCGATCTACGGGCAATCTTCAGTGCCTTGAAGGCTTGGCCACTGGTTCGTCCCAGTTTATCAGATTCCAATCAGACAATATATCCTCGGTGGCTTACTTCAACCATCAGGGGTGAACGAGACGTTCCTTGGCAATGAAGGAAGTATCTCAGATTCTGGAGTGGGCGAAGGCCCACAGCTGTTCACTGTCAGCGATCCACATTCAAGGTGTGGATAACTGAGAGGCGCATTTTCTCAGCAGGCAATTCTTTCACCCAGTGGGGGATGCCAAGCTACCCTAGAATGGGTCGAGGACGACTGATCCCCAAGCGGATCTAATAGATCCACTAATAGTGCCCTGGAGGTTCAAACTCATATATCTTTTTCCTCTATTACCGCTTCTTCCTCGAGTGGTGACCCGCATCAAGCAGGAGCGGGTATCAGTAATCCTGATTACTCCATCGTGGCCGAGAAGGACGTGGTTTGCGGATCTAGTGGGGATGTCCTCATCTCCTCCTTGGTAGTTGCCTTGTCGCAGAGACCTGCTGCTACAAGGTTTATTTGTTCATCAAAATCTAGATTCTCTGAGGCTGACTGCGTGGATATTGGACACTTAGTCTTAGCTAAGAGAGGTTTCTCTTAAAGTGTCATTGATACTCTTATTCAAGCTTGTAAACCAGTTACTTGGTGTATCTACCACAAAGGGTGGAGGATCTACTTATTCTGGTGTAAAAAGCGTGGTTTTTCCTGGCACAGAGTTAAAATTGACAGGATCTTATCTTTTCTCCAGGATGGACTGGAAAAGGGCCTTTCTGCTAGTTCCCTGTGGGGACAGATTTTGGTCCTGTCGGTTTTATTGCACAAGAGACTGGCTGAGCTTCCAGATGTGCAGTCCTTTGTTAATGGAACACTGAACCCAATTTTTTTTCTTTTGTGATTCAGATAGAGCATGCCGTTTTAAGCAACTTTCTAATTTACTCCTATTATCAATTTTTCTTCATTATCTTGCTATCTTTATTTGAAAAAGAAGGCATCTATTCTAAGGAGCCAGCCATTTTTTGGTTTAGAACCTTGGACAGCACTTGTTTATTGGTGGGTGAATGTATCCACCAATCAGCAAGAACAACCCAGGTTGTTTACCAAAAATGGGCCGGCATCTAAACTTACATTCTTGCTTTTCAAATAAAGATACCAAGAGAATGAAGAAAATTTGATAATAGGAGTAAATTAGAAAGTTGCTTAAAATTGCATGCTCTATCTGAATCACGAAAGTAAAAAAATGGGTTCAGTGTCCCTTTAAGGCTCTGATTAGGATCAGACCTGTGTTTAGATCTGGGGCTCCTCATTGGATCCTAAATCTTGTTCTTTGTGTTTTGCAACAGGCTCCGTTTGAGACTCTGCATTCCGTTGACATCAAATTGTTATCTTGGAAGGTTCTCTTTTTATTGGCTATTGCCTCTGCGCGCAGAGTTTATGAGATCTATGCTTTGCAATGTGAGCCCCCTTATCTAATTTTTTATTCAGATAAGGCAGTTTTACATACTATATTAGGTTTTCTTCCTAAGGTTGTGTCAGATCGCAACATCAATAAGGAGATAGTGGTTCCTTTCCTTGTGTCCTAATCCTTCTTCATCGAAGGAACGCTTACTTCACAATTTGGATGTGGTTCACACCTTGAAGTTCTATCTTCAAGCTACTAAGGAGTTTAGACAATCTTCCTCTTTGTTTGTTGTCTATTCGGGGAAGCGTAAGGGGCAGAAGGCTACTTCGACTTCCCTATCTTTTTGCTTAAGGAGTGTCATCCGCTTAGCTTATGAGACAGCAGGACATTATCCTCCTGAGAGCATAAAGTCTCATTCCACTAGAGCAGTGGCTTCGACTTGGGCCTTTAAGAACGAGGGCTCTATGGATCAGTTTTGTAAAGTGGCTACCTGGTCCTCCTTATACACTTTTTCTAATTTTTACAAGTTTGATGTTTTTGCTTCGGCTAAAGCAGCTTTCAGGAGAAAAGTTTTGCAGGCTGTGGTGCCCTCAGAATAGGGTCCGCCTATTCCTTTTTGTTCCCTCCAGTTATTCATTCAGTGTCCTCTGGAGCTTGGGTATAGTTTTCCCAACATTATTGAATGAAGCCGTTGACTCACCCTATCTTACGGCTAGATTTAGAGTTGGGCAGTAGCCGTCAAAACCAGCGTTAGAGGCTCCTAACGCTGGTATTTACCGCCCTCTGGTATTTGGAGTCAGTCAGGAAAGGGTCTAACGCTCACTTTCCAGCCGCGACTTTTCCATACCGCAGATCCCCTTGCGTCAATTGCGTATCCTATCTTTTCAATGGGATCTTTCTAACGCCGGTATTTAGAGTCGTGGCTGAAGTGAGCGTTAGAAATCTAACGACAAGACTCCAGCCGCAGAAAAAAGTCAGTAGTTAAGAGCTTACTGGGCTAACGCCGGTTTCTCTTGTTAAGTGTAGTCAGTCCACGGGTCATCCATTACTTATGGAATATATCTCTTCCTAACAGGAAGCTGCAAGAGGATCACCCAGCAGAGCTTGCTACATAGCTCCTCCCCTCACATGTCATATTCAGTCATTCTCTTGCAGCCTAACTAGATAGGTCGCTGTGAGAGGTCTGTGGTGTTTTTTAACTTAGTTTATTTCTGCAATCAAAAGTTTGTTATTTTAAATGGCACCGGAGTGTGCTGTTTATTCTCAGGCAGCATTAGAAGAAGAATCTGCCTGCGTTTTCTATGATCTTAGCAGACGTAACTAAGATCCACTGGCTGTTCTCATCTGAGGAGTGAGGTAACTTCAGAGAAGGGGAATAGCATGCAGGGGCCCCCTGCAAAAGAGGTATGTGCAGTAAATTATTTTTCTGAGGAATGGAATTGACTGAGAAAATACTGCTGATACCAATGTAAAGTAAGTTCAGCCTTAAATGCAGTGATAGCGACTTTTATTAGGCTGATGAGTGTGTGTATACTGAATGTATTTTTCTAAGGAATGGAATTGACTCTGAAAATACTGTTAATACTGAAATAATGTATGAGCCTTAACTGCAGTAAAAGCGACTGGTAGCAGGCTTATTAATAACACTTCATAACTTTTCAAATGTATGTTTAAAACGTTTACTGGCATGTTAATCGTTTTTTGTGAGGTACTTGGTGATAAAACTTATTGGGGCATGATTTTTACCACATGGCCATCTTTGTTTTCTGCATAGAAACAGTTTTCTGAGCTTCCCCACTGTTGTAATATGTGTGGGAGGGGCCTATTTTAGCGCTTTTTTGCGCAGTAAAAATTCAGTCACAATCTGTCTACTTCATCCTCCATGATCCAGATCATCTCTAGAGAGCTCAGGGGTCTTCAAAATTCATTTTGAGGGAGGTAATCAGTCACAGAGACCTGTGACAGTGTGTTTTGACTGTGAGAAAAACGTTAATTATTAAATTGTTAATCCGTTTTTGGGTATTAAGGGGTTAATCATCCATTTGCTGGTGGGTGCAATCCTTTGCTAACTTAATACATTTACTGTGAAAAATTGGTTGTTATAACTATTTTGGTTCATTGTTATTTCAACTGTGACAGCTTTTTGTGCTTCTTAAAGGCACAGTAGCGTTTTTTATATTGCTTGTAAATTTATTTAGAAAAGTATTTCCAAGCTTGCTAGTCTCATTGCTAGTCTGTTTAAACATGTCTGACACAGATGAATCTCTTTGTTCACTATGTTTAAAGGCCAATGTGGAGCCCAATAGAAATGTATGTACTAATTGCATTGATGCTACTTTAAATAAAAGTGAATCTTTACATGTAAAGAAATTATCACCAGACAACGAGGGGGAAGTTATGCCGACTAACTCTCCTCACGTGTCAGTACCTTCGCCTCCCGCTCAGGAGGTGCGTGATTTTGTGGCGCCAAGTACATCAGGGAGGCCCTTACAAATCACTTTGCAAGACATGGCTACTGTTATGACATAAGTATTATCTAAATTGCCAGAATTAAGAGGCAAGCGCGATAGCTCTGGGTTAAGGACAGAGCGCGCGGATGAGGTGAGAGCCATGTCAGATACTGCGTCACAGTTTGCAGAACGTGAAGACGGAGAGCTTCATTCTGTGGGTGACGGATCTGATCCAGGGAGACTGGATTCAGAGATTTCTAATTTTAAATTTAAGCTTGAGAACCTCCGCATATTGCTAGGGGAGGTATTAGCGGCTCTGAATGATTGTAACACGGTTGCAATTCCAGAAAAATTATGTAGGTTGGATAGATACTATGCGGTACCGGTGTGTACTGACGTGTTTCCTATACCTAAAAGGCTTACAGAGATTATTAGCAAGGAGTGGGATAGACCTGGTGTGCCCTTTTCCCCTCCTCCCATATTTAGGAAAATGTTTCCTATAGACGCCACCACACGAGACTTATGGCAGACGGTCCCTAAGGTGGAGTGAGCAGTTTCTACTTTAGCTAAGCGTACCACTATCCCGGTGGAGGATAGTTGTGCCTTTTCAGATCCAATGGATAAGAAATTAGAGGGTTACCTTAAGAAAATGTTTGTTCAACAAGGTTTTATCTTACAGCCCCTTGCATGCATTGCGCCTGTCACTGCTGCGGCGGCATTCTGGTTTGAGTCTCTGGAAGAGGCCATTCGCACAGCTCCATTGGATGAAATTATGAACAAGCTTAAAGCACTTCAGCTAGCTAACGCATTTGTTTCTGATGCCGTCGTACATTTAACCAAACTTACGGCTAAGAACTCCGGATTCGCCATCCAAGCGCGCAGAGCGCTATGGCTTAAATCCTGGTCAGCTGACGTGACTTCTAAATCTAAATTGCTTAATATTCCTTTCAAAGGGCAGACCTTATTCGAGCCCGGCTTGAAAGAAATTATAGCTGACATTACGGGAGGTAAGGGCCATGCTCTACCTCAGGACAGGGCCAAATCAAAGGCCAAACAGTCTAATTTTCGTGCCTTTCGTAACTTCAAGGCTGGAGCAGCATCAACTTCCTCCGATCCAAAACAGGAAGGAGCTGTTGCTCGTTACAGGCAGGGCTGGAAAGTTAACCAGTCCTGGAACAAGGGCAAGCAGGCCAAGAAACCTGCTGCTGCCCCCAAGACAGCATGAAGAGAGGGCCCCCTATCCGGAAACGGATCTAGTGGGGGGCAGACTTTCTCTCTTCGCCCAGGCTTGGGCAAGAGATGTCCAGGATCCCTGGGCGTTGGAGATCATATCTCAGGGATGTCTCCTGGACTTCAAAACTTCTCCTCCACGAGGGAGATTTCATCTTTCAAGGTTATCAGCAAACCAAATAAAGAAAGAGGCGTTTCTACGCTGTGTACAAGACCTCTTACTAATGGGGGTGATCCACCCAGTTCCGCGGACGGAACACGGGCAGGGATTCTATTCAAATCTATTTGTGGTTCCCAAGAAAGAGGGAACCTTCAGACCAATCTTGGACTTAAAAATCCTAAACAAATTTCTAAGAGTTCCATCATTCAAAATGGAAACTATTCGAACCATCCTTCCCATGATCCAAGAGGGTCAGTACATGACCACAGTGGATTTAAAGGATGCCTACCTTCACATACCGATTCACAAGGATCATTATCGGTACCTAAGATTTGCTTTCCTAGACAGGCATTACCAGTTTGTAGCTCTTCCCTTCGGATTAGCTACGGCTCCAAGAATCTTTACAAAAGTTCTGGGCTCACTTCTGGCGGTACTAAGACCGCAAGGCATAGCGGTGACTCCGTACCTAGACGACATTCTGATACAAGCGTCAAGTTTTCAGACTGCCAAGTCTCATACAGAGATAGTTCTGGCATTTCTGAGCTCGCATGGGTGGAAGGTGAACGTGGAAAAGAGTTCTCTATTACCACTTACAAGAGTTCCCTTTCTAGGGACTCTTATAGATTCTGTAGAGATGAAAATTTACCTGACAGAGGCCAGGTTATCAAAACTTCTAAATGCTTGCCGTGTCCATTCCATTCCACACCCGTCAGTAGTTCAGTGCATGGAAGTAATCGGCTTAATGGTAGTGGCAATGGACATAGTACCATTTGCGCGCCTGCATCTCAGACCGCTGCAATTGTGCATGCTAAGTCAGTGGAATGGGGATTACTCAGATTTGTCCCCCCTACTAAGTCTGGATCAAGAGACCAGAGATTCTCTTCTATGGTGGCTCTCTCGGCCACATCTGTCCAAGGGGATGACCTTTCGCAGGCCAGATTGGACGATTGTAACAACAGACGCCAGCCTTCTAGGCTGGGGCGCAGTCTGGAACTCCCTGAAAGCTCAGGGATTATGGACTCAGGAGGAGAAACTCCTCCCAATAAATATTCTGGAATTAAGAGCAATATTCAATGCTCTCCTAGCTTGGCCTCAGTTAGAAACTCTGAGGTTCATCAGATTTCAGTCGGACAACATCACGACTGTGGCTTACATCAACCATCAAGGGGGAACCAGAAGTTCCCTAGCGATGTTGGAAGTCTCAAAGATAATTCGCTGGGCAGAGTCTCACTCTTGCCACCTGTCAGCGATTTACATCCCAGGCGTAGAGAACTGGAAGGCAGATTTTCTAAGTCGCCAGACTTTTCATCCGGGGGAGTGGGAACTTCATCCGGAGGTCTTTGCTCAACTGATTCTTCGTTGGGGCAAACCAGATCTAGATCTCATGGCGTCTCGCCAGAACGCCAAGCTTCCTTGTTACGGATCCAGGTCCAGGGACCCGGAAGCGGTGCTGATAGATGCTCTGACAGCCCCTTGGGTCTTCAACATGGCTTATGTGTTTCCACCATTCCCGATGCTTCCTCGTTTGATTGCCAAGATCAAACAGGAGAGAGCTTCGGTGATTCTGATAGCGCCTGCGTGGCCACGCAGGACCTGGTATGCAGACCTAGTGGACATGTCGTCCTGTCCACCGTGGTCTCTACCTCTGAGACAGGACCTTCTAATTCAGGGTCCTTTCAAACATCCAAATCTAATTTCTCTATGGCTGACTGCATGGAGATTGAACGCTTGATTCTATCAAAGCGTGGCTTCTCGGAGTCGGTTATTGATACCTTAATACAGGCTAGGAAGCCTGTTACCAGAAAAATTTACCATAAGATATGGCGTAAATATTTATATTGGTGCGAATCCAAGAGTTACTCATGGAGTAAGGTTAGGATTCCTAGGATATTGTCTTTTCTACAAGAGGGTTTAGAAAAGGGCTTATCTGCTAGTTCGTTAAAGGGACAGATTTCTGCTCTGTCTATTCTTCTACACAAACGTCTGGCTGAAGTTCCAGACGTTCAGGTTTTTTGTCAGGCTTTAACTAGGATTAAGCCTGTGTTTAAGACTGTTGCTCCGCCGTGGAGCTTAAACTTAGTTCTTAATGTTCTTCAAGGCGTTCCATTTGAACCCCTTCATTCCATTGATATCAAGCTGTTATCCTGGAAGGTTTTGTTTTTGATGGCTATTTCCTCGGCTCGAAGAGTCTCTGAGTTATCTGCCTTACATTGTGATTCTCCTTATCTGATTTTTCATTCAGACAAGGTAGTTCTGCGTACTAAACCTGGGTTCTTACCTAAGGTAGTTACTAACAGGAATATCAATCAAGAGATTGTTGTTCCATCACTGTGTCCTAACCCTTCTTCAAAGAAGGAACGACTTTTGCATAATTTGGACGTAGTCCGTGCCCTGAAGTTCTATTTGCAGGCAACTAAAGATTTTCGTCAAACTTCTTCCCTGTTTGTCGTTTACTCTGGACAGAGAAGAGGTCAAAAGGCTTCGGCTACCTCTCTCTCTTTTTGGCTTCGTAGCATAATACGTTTAGCCTATGAGACTGCTGGACAGCAGCCTCCTGAAAGGATTACAGCTCATTCTACTAGAGCTGTGGCTTCCACCTGGGCCTTTAAAAATGAGGCCTCTGTTGAACAGATTTGCAAGGCTGCGACTTGGTCTTCGCTTCTCACCTTTTCAAAATTTTACAAATTTGATACTTTTGCTTCTTCGGAGGCTATTTTTGGGAGAAAGGTACTTCAGGCAGTGGTTCCTTCTGTTTAATGTTCCTGCCTTGTCCCTCCCTTCATCCGTGTACTTTAGCTTTGGTATTGGTATTCCATAAGTAATGGATGACCCGTGGACTGACTACACTTAACAAGAGAAAACATAATTTATGCTTACCTGATAAATTTATTTCTCTTGTAGTGTAGTCAGTCCACGGCCCGCCCTGTCTTTAAGGCAGACCTAAATTTTAATTAAACTCCAGTCACCACTGCACCCTATGGTTTCTCCTTTCTCGTCTGCTTTGGTCGAATGACTGAATATGACATGTGAGGGGAGGAGCTATGTAGCAAGCTCTGCTGGGTGATCCTCTTGCAGCTTCCTGTTAGGAAGAGATATATTCCATAAGTAATGGATGACCCGTGGACTGACTACACTACAAGAGAAATAAATTTATCAGGTAAGCATAAATTATGTTTTATAAAGCTCTTAACTACTGTGCTCTGAAGTACACTAACACCCATAAACTACCTATGTACCCCTAAACCGAGATCCCCCCACATCGCCACCACTCTATTAAAAATTTTTAACCCCTAATCTGCCGACTGCACACCGCTGCCACCTACGTTATCCCTATGAACCCCTAATCTGCTGCCCCTAACACCGCCGACCCCTATATTATATTTATTAACCCCTAATATGCCGCCCCCAACGTCGCCGCTACCTACCTACACTTATTAACCCCTAATCTGCCGACCGGACCGCGCCGCTATTATAATAAAGTTATTAACCCCTAATCCGCCTCACTCCCGCCTCAATAACCCTATAATAAATAGTATTAACCCCTAATCTGCCCTCCCTAACATCGCCGACACCTAACTTCAAGTATTAACCCCTAATCTGCCGATCGGAGCTCACCGCTACTCTAATAAATTTTTTAACCCCTAAAGCTAATTCTAACCCTAACACCCCCTAAGTTAAATATAATTTAAATCTAACGAAATAAATTAACTCTTATTAAATAAATTATTCCTATTTGAAGCTAAATACTTACCTGTAAAATAAACCCTAATATAGCTACAATATAAATTATAATTATATTGTAGCTATTTTAGGATTAATATTTATTTTACAGGCAACTTTGTATTTATTTATTTATTTATTTTTTAAAGCTTTATTAAGCATAAGTCAATACAAAGAAAATGCAAGTAAAACAATCAGCATAAAAACAAACTTTAAACAATTCTCAAATGTAAAATACAAGGGTATTCATAATACAAAGCTGGCACAAGATTTTGACATAGGAGCAATTGCCAACCAATAGGTTACTCTCATTCTTACATCTGGGTTAAAGAGAGATATCTCAAGAAATAGGGTAATATCCCTTAAGTTGTGTTCCAAAATAAAGTCTAGTTTAACAAAATTAGTTGGGGGACATCACAAGAATCTTTAGCAATGTATGTTCCTAATGTCTCAATCTATCATTAAGTTCTAATATAAGAACAAATGTTCCCTAACAAGTTTAATAAGTAAAAGGCATCAAGTTAGAATTAACAGCAAGAATTGGGAAAGAACAGGCAGTAGGATGTGGAGAAGAAAAGAAGAAGAAAGAAAGAAAGAGGAAGAAAAAGTCGAATAGAAAAACGTGAGGAGAAGAAGAGAAAGAGAAAAAAAAAACTTTGTATTTATTTTAACCAGGTACAATAGCTATTAAATAGTTAATAACTATTTAATAGTTAACTAGTTAAAATAATTACAAAATTACCTGTAAAATAAATCCTAACCTAAGTTACAATTAAACCTAACACTACACTATCAATAAATTAATTAAATTAAATAACTACAATTATCTACAATTAAACCTAACACTACACTATCAATAAATTAATTAAATAAAATAACTACAAATAAATACAATTAAATAAACTAACTAAAGTACAAAAATAAAAAAGAACTAAGTTACAAAAAATAAAAAATATTTACAAACATTAGAAAAATATTACAACAATTTTAAACTAATTACACCTACTCTAAGCCCCCTAATAAAATAACAAAGCCCCCCAAAATAAAAAAAATGCCCTACCCTATTCTAAATTAAAAAAGTTCAAAGCTCTTTTACCTTACCAGCCCTGAAAAGGGCCCTTTGCGGGGCATGCCCCAAAGAATTCAGCTCTTTTGCATGGAAAAAAAACACATACAATACCCCCCCAACATTACAACCCACCACCCACATACCCCTAATCTAACCCAAACCCCCCTTAAATAAACCTAACACTAAGCCCCTGAAGATCTCCCTACCTTGTCTTCACCTCACCGGGTCCCGATCTGTCCAGAAGAGCCTCCGATGTCTTGATCCAAGCCCAAGCGGGGGTCTGAAGAGTGACGTCTATCCTCGGGCTGAAGTCTGGATCGAAGCGGCGGCTGAAGAAATCCATCATCGGGCTGAAGTCGGAAGTCCATCATCGGGATGAAATCTTCTATCAAGCAGCATCTTCAATCTTCTTTCTTCCGGAGCGGAGCCATCTTCTTCCCAGCCGACGCGGATCCATCCTCTTCTAACGACGCCTACTCGCCGAATGACGGTTCCTTTAAATGACGTCATCCAAGATGGCGTCCCTCGAATTCCGATTGGCTGATAGGATTCTATCAGCCAATCGGAATTAAGGTAGGAACATTCTGATTGGCTGATGGAATCAGCCAATCAGATTCAAGTTCAATCCGATTGGCTTATCTGATCAGCCAATCAGATTGAGCTCGCATTCTATTGGCTGTTCCGATCAGCCAATAGAATGCGAGCTCAATCTGATTGGTTGTTCCATCAGCCAATTAGAATTTTCCTACCTTAATTCCGATTGGCTGATAGAATCCTATCAGCCAATCGGAATTCGAGGGACGCCATCTTGGATCAAGACATCGGAGGCTCTTCTGGACAGATCGGGACCCGGTGAGGTGAAGACAAGGTAGGGAGATCTTCAGGGGCTTAGTGTTAGGTTTATTTAAGGGGGGTTTGGGTTAGATTAGGGGTATGTGGGTGGTGGGTTGTAATGTTGGGGGGGGGGGTATTGTATGTGTTTTTTTTCCATGCAAAAGAGCTGAATTTTTTGGGGCATGCCCCGCAAAGGGCCCTTTTCAGGGCTGGTAAGGTAAAAGAGCTTTGAACTTTTTTAATTTAGAATAGGGTAGGGCATTTTTTTATTTTGGGGGGCTTTGTTATTTTATTAGGGGGCTTAGAGTAGGTGTAATTAGTTTAAAATTGTTGTAATATTTTTCTAATGTTTGTAAATATTTTTTTATTTTTTGTAACTTAGTTCTTTTTTATTTTTTGTACTTTAGTTAGTTTATTTAATTGTATTTATTTGTAGGTATTTTATTTAATTAATTTATTGATAGTGTAGTGTTAGGTTTAATTGTAGATAATTGTAGTTATTTTATTTATTTAATTTATTGATAGTGTAGTGTAAGGTTTAATTGTAACTTAGGTTAGGATTTATTTTACAGGTAATTTTGTAATTATTTTAACTAGTTAACTATTAAATCGTTATTAACTATTTAATAGCTATTGTACCTGGTTAAAATAAATACAAAGTTGCCTGTAAAATAAATATTAATCCTAAAATAGCTACAATATAATTATAATTTATATTGTAGCTATATTAGGGTTTATTTTACAGGTAAGTATTTAGCTTTAAATAGGAATAATTTATTTAATAAGAGTTAATTTATTTCGTTAGATTTAAATTATATTTAACTTAGGGGGGTGTTAGGGTTAGGGTTAGAATTAGCTTTAGGGGTTAAAAAATTTATTAGAGTAGCGGTGAGCTCCGATCGGCAGATTAGGGGTTAATACTTGAAGTTAGGTGTCGGCGATGTTAGGGAGGGCAGATTAGGGGTTAATACTATTTATTATAGTGTTATTGAGGCGGGAGTGAGGCGGATTAGGGGTTAATAACTTTATTATAGTAGCGGTGCGGTCCGCTCGGCAGATTAGGGGTTAATAAGTGTAGGCAGGTGGAGGCGACGTTGAGGGGGGCAGATTAGGGGTTAATAAATATAATATAGGGGTCGGCGGTGTTAGGCGCAGCAGATTAGGGGTACATAGCTATAATGTAGCTTGTGGTGGTGTACGGAGCGGCAGATTAGGGGTTAATAATAATATGCAGGGGTCAGCGATAGCGGGGGCGGCAGATTAGGGGTTAATAAGTGTAAGGCTAGGGGTGTTTAGACTCGGGGTTCATTTTAGGGTGTTAGGTGCAGACTTAGGAAGTGTTTCCGCATAGTAAACAATGGGGCTGCGTTAGGAGCTGAACGCTGCTTTTTTGCAGGTGTTAGGTTTTTTTTCAGATCAAACAGCCCCATTGTTTTCTATGGGGGAATCGTGCACGAGCACGTTTTTGAAGCTGGCCGCATCCGTAAGCAACGCTGGTATCTAGAGTTGCAGTGGCGGTAAATATGCCTGTACGCTCCCTTTTTGGAGCCTAACGCAGCCATTCTGTGAACTCTAAATACCAGCACCCCTTTGGCCGCAGAACTCTAAATCTAGCCGTTAGGAAGGAAAATATAATTTTTGCTTACCATATAAATTCCTTTCCTTCTGGATAGGGAGAGTCCACTGCCCCGCCCGTTTTTTCTTGTCTAAGGGCGGCACCCTATTATTTATCTTATTCTTCTGGCACCATTTATACCCTGATTTTTCTCCTACTTTTTCCTTGTTCCCTCGGCAGAATGACTGGGGTAATGAGGGAGTGGGAGGGATATTTAAGCCTTTGACTGGGGTGCCTTTGCCTCCTCCTGGTGGCCAGGTGTTGTATTTCCCAACAGTAAGGAATAAAGCTGTGGACTCTCCCTATCCGGAAGGAACAGAATTTATCTGGTAAGCATAAATTATGTTTTTAAAGAAAACTGCAAAAATGCCAAAATTGCTTGTGTCATTTAAGCATAAAAACTGGGAAAAACCTTAAGGTTTTAATGTGAGTGTACAAAAGTTGGCCCACTAACTGAATCCACAGGCAAGGCAATGTGACTGGAATATGTTCCTTTATCTTCTCAGTTCTTATCATTCTGTCTCTTAAAGGTACAGTGTGTCAGATGCAGCCTCTTAAAGATGTTGCATTTGGTTATACATTATGTCACCATACAGTCTCTTAAGGTGTAGTCTCTCACATGCAGTCCTTTGAAAGTGTAGTCTTTCTGTATGAGGTGGGCAAATGAGATGTAGTGCAGTATCCTCCTTGCAATTGCAAAGTTGCGGCCTACTCGCCACACAGCCAGAGACTGGGCTCTAGGGACTGGCTATTTGCGCTAGGCACTGGGTACATTTAGCCACCAATTGGCAAGGGCTACTCAGGTGCTGAACCAAAGATGGAGCGTAAGCTTACATTCCTGCTTATTTAAATAAAGATCCCTGAGAGAATGAAGAAAAATTGCTAATAGGAGTAAATTAGAAAGTTGATTAAAATTGCATGTTTTATCTTAATCATGAAAGAAAAAAATTGGGTTCAGTGTCCCTTTAATGTTCATACCATGCCTGCTTAACATTACATTTCTTTCCACCAGATACAAAGTGGCAATCTGGGTATGTTTGGCAGTAGCGGAGCATCACAAACCAGATCCATACAACAGCCACCAGTGCAACCTCTTAATTCATCCCAGCCTAGTCTTCGTGCTCAAGTGCCTCAATTTTTATCCCCTCAGGTAAGCAAGCTTAAAGGGACAGTAAACACCAGAATTTTTGTTGTTTAAAGAGGTAGATAATCCCTTTATTACCCATTACCCAATTTTGCATAACCAACACTGTTATAGTAATACACTTTTTACCTCTGTGATTACCTTGTATCTAAGCCTCTGCAAACTGCCCCCTTATTTCAGTTCTTTTGACAGACATGCATTTTTAGCCAATCAGTGCTTGCTCTTAGGAGCTTCACGTGCCGGAGCTCAATGTTATCTATATGAAACACATGAACTAACGCCCTCTAGTGGTGAAAAACTGTCAAAATGCTTTCCGATTAGAGGCAGTTTTCAAGGTCTAAGAAATTAGCACATAAACCTCCTAGATTTAGCTTTCAGCTAAGAATACCAAGAGAACAAAGAAAAATTGGTAATAAAAGTAAATTGGAAAGTTGTTTAAAATTACATGCCCTATTTAAATCCTGAAAGATTTTTTTTTACTTTACTGTCCCTTTAATATATATTGTCTGGACACCAATAATTACCCTTTCAACAAATTAAGTTGATGAATATGTAACTGTGCATTTACTTGTGGTGGCCTTCATTGATTATTATGAACTGCTACTGTATATGTGATATTGTAGTGAAATAGAAAATTACTCAATTTCTTTGTTATTACTCAGTTATGCCCTTTTATGGTAAAATGTACATAGGTAGACTCCAATTGCCAGTATTTTAACTCTATTAATGTATTTGTCATGACTTTTCTGTTGGGGACTATTGTGTAACACTATTGTTGTCAATCCACAGGTTCAAGCACAGCTTTTGCAGTTTGCAGCAAAAAACATTGGTCTTAACCCTGCACTATTAACCTCGCCAATTAATCCTCAGCATATGACCATGTTGAACCAGCTCTACCAGCTGCAGCTTGTAAGTAGCAACAGACTAACTGTAAATTCCTTTATGCACTACATAGGCTTTTAGTTAGTAACAAATGTAATCAAATTACAACTTTTGTATGTATGTGTGTTTTGTGCTACTGGTTTGACATTCTTATTTTTCATGCCTGCCTGCCAGTTGATAAATTGGGCCCTAGGTGTTAAAGAAACTTGAAACAAAAATTGAAAGCTGCAAATTGAGCATTCCTTTAAAAATTTTACTCCGCTCCTGTAAACGCTTATTGTGATATTGTCACCCTCTATTTTTTACTTGTGTAACTTCCCCCCTTCTACTTTTACCTTCTGCCTATGCACAATATTAATTCTGTCCTGCTGCATACAAATACTTACAAACACATAAATACATACACATACATAAACATGTAAACTTACATATACAGTACACACACAAATACATACATGCATAAATATATACACATACATAAAAGTGTACACATATAAATACATAGACATAAATTAACACATGCATACATATACACACATATATATTAAATGCATATACATACACACATACATAAATATATACACACACACAAATACATGTACATAAACACAAGTAAATAAATAAACTTTACACATACCTTCTGTTCTATTTTCTCTTAGCCTTCAAAGTTTTAAAGGGATGTTAAACAGTCTGTTTCATTGCTGAAATAAAAAAAGCACTAAGCAATTGCTTATACTTAAAGGGACAGTAAAGTCAAAATTAAACGTTCATGACTCAGATAGAGCGTGCAATTTTAAACAACTTTCCAATTTACTTCTGTTATCAAATTTGCTTTGTTCTCTTGGTATCTTTTATTGAAAAGTAAAACTAGGTATGCTCATAAGAGCTCAGGAGTGTGCACATGTTTATTGTTCTCTATGGCAGCAGTGTTTTGCAACATTGTATAACAAAGCTACAAATAATGTTGCAAAACTAGCCTACCTAGTTTTATTCCTCCATAAAAGATACCAAGAGAATGAAGCAAATTTGATAACAGAAGTAAATTGGAAAGTTGTTTAAAATTCCATGCTTTATATAAATCATGCAAGTTTAATTTTGACGTTACTGTCACTTTAATAGAAATCATTGCTATATGTATTATTCATCTATTTTCTGTTGTGTCACAGAAAATCCATGACATAGTCTAGATGAGGGGGATATGTCATGATTTTTTTGTGAAACAACAGACTCTATGTTGTTCCTTTATTAGGCCTACTTGTGGCATTGAAATTTGTTTTTCTCAGTCTTGCTGACTGAGATGTTTTATATTATATTTTTCATTAGTAGTTTTGCTTAGTTTACTCACTTAGGCTCGATCTTGTCACTTATTTCTGTAAACAGGTGCAATTTATAACCTTGATTGTGGTCTAGGAATGTTGGGATAAACATAATTAAAATTGGTATTTCTTAACAAAGACATAGGCCTAGATTTAGAGTTCGGCGTTAGCCGTGAAAACCAGCGTTAGAGGCTCCTAACGCTGGTTTTAGGCTACCGCCGGTATTTGGAGTCACTCAAAATAGGGTCTAACGCTCACTTTTCAGCCGCGACTTTTCCATACCGCAGACCCCCTTACGTCAATTGCGTATCCTATCTTTTCAATGGGATCTTCCTAACGCCGGTATTTAGAGTCGTTTCTGAAGTGAGCGTTAGAGCTCTAACGACAAAACTCCAGCCGCAGGAAAATAGCAGGAGTTAAGAGCTTTCTGGGCTAACGCCGGTTCATAAAGCTCTTAACTACTGTACCCTAAAGTACACTAACACCCATAAACTACCTATGCACCCCTAAACCGAGGTCCCCCCACATCGCCGCAACTCGATTACATTTTTTTAACCCCTAATCTGCCGACCGCCACCTACGTTATACTTATGTACCCCTAATCTGCTGCCCCTAACACCGCCGACCCCTGTATTATATTTATTAACCCCTAACCTGCCCCCCTCAACGTCGCCGCCAGCTACTTACAATAATTAACCCCTAATCTGCCGACCGCAAAGCGCCGCCACCTACGTTATCCTTATGTACCCCTAATCTGCTGCCCCTAACACCGCCGACCCCTATATTATATTTATTAACCCCTAACCTGCCCCCCACAACGTCGCCGACACCTGCCTACACTTATTAACCCCTAATCTGCCGAGAGGACCTGAGCGCTACTATAATAAAGTTATTAACCCCTAATCCGCCTCACTAACCCTATCATAAATAGTATTAACCCCTAATCTGCCCTCCCTAACATCGCCGACACCTAACTTCAATTATTAACCCCTAATCTGACGACCGGAGCTCACCGCTACTCTAATAAATGTATTAACCCCTAAAGCTAAGTCTAACCCTAACACTAACACCCCCCTAAGTTAAATATAATTTTAATCTAACGAAATTAATTAACTCTTATTAAATAAATTATTCCTATTTAAAGCTAAATACTTACCTGTAAAATAAACCCTAACATAGCTACAATATAAATTATAATTATATTGTAGCTATTTTAGGATTAATATTTATTTTACAGGCAACTTGGTAATTATTTTAACTAGGTACAATAGCTATTAAATAGTTAAGAACTATTTAATAGTTTCCTAGTTAAAATAATAACAAAATTACCTGTAAAATAAGTCCTAACCTAAGTTATAATTAAACCTAACACTACCCTATCAATAAATTAATTAAATAAAATACCTACAATTACCTACAATAAAACCTAACACTACACTATCAATAAATAAATTAAATACAATTTCTACAAATAACTACAATTACATAAACTAACTAAAGTACAAAAAATAAAAAAGAACTAAGTTACAAAAAATAAAAAAATATTTACAAACATAAGAAAAATATTACAACAATTTTAAACTAATTACACCTACTCTAATCCCCCTAATAAAATAACAAAGACCCCCAAAATAAAAAAATTCCCTACCCTATTCTAAATTAATAAATTTAAAAGCTCTTTTACCTTACCAGCCCTGAACAGGGCCCTTTGCGGGGCATGCCCCAAGAAAATCAGCTCTTTTGCCTGAAAAAAAAAACATACAATACCCCCCCCCCCCAACATTACAACCCACCACCCACATACCCCTAATCTAACCCAAACCCCCCTTAAATAAACCTAACACTAAGCCCCTGAAGATCTTCCTACCTTGTCTTCACCTCACCGGGTATCACCGATCGGTCCTGGCTCCGATATCTTCATCCAACCCAAGCGGGGGCTAGACATCCACTGAAGAAGTCCAGAAGAGGGTCCAAAGTCTTCCTCCTATTCGGCAAGAAGAGGACATCCGGACCAAGCTGCATCTTCGATCTTCTTCCATCCGGTGCGGAGCGGGTCCATGTTGAAGCATCCGACGCGGATCCATCCTCTTCCGGCGTCTCCCGACGAATGACGGTTCCTTTAAGGGACGTCATCCAAGATGGCGTCCCTCGAATTCCGATTGGCTGATAGTATTCTATCAGCCAATCGGAATTAAGGTAGGAATATTCTGATTGGCTTATGGAATCAGCCAATCAGAATCAAGTTCAATCCGATTGGCTGATCCAATCAGCCAATCAGATTGAGCTCGCATTCTATTGGCTGTTCCGATCAGTGTAGTGTTAGGTTTTATTGTAGGTAATTGTAGGTATTTTATTTAATTAATTTATTGATAGGGTAGTGTTAGGTTTAATTATAACTTAGGTTAGGACTTATTTTACAGGTAATTTTGTTATTATTCTAACTAGGTAACTATTAAATAGTTCTTAACTATTTAATAGCTATTGTACCTGGTTAAAATAAATACAAAGTTGCCTGTAAAATAAATATTAATCCTAAAATAGCTACAATGTAATTATAATTTATATTGTAACTATATTAGGATTTTTTTTACAGGTATTTAGCTTTAAATAGGAATAATTTATTTAATAAGAGTTAATTAATTTCGTTAGATTAAAATTATATTTAACTTAGGGGGTGTTAGTGTTAGGGTTAGACTTAGCTTTAGGGGTTAATACATTTATTAGAATAGCGGTGAGCTCCGGTCGGCAGATTAGGGGTTAATAATTGAAGTTAGGTGTCGGCGATGTTAGGGAGGGCAGATTAGGGGTTAATACTATTTATGATAGGGTTAGTGAGGCGGATTAGGGGTTAATAACTTTATTATAGTAGCGCTCAGGTCCGCTCGGCAGATTAGGGGTTAATAAGTGTAGGCAGGTGTCGGCGATGTTGAGGGGGGCAGATTAGGGGTTAATAAATATAATATAGGGGTCGGCGGTGTTAGGGGCAGCAGATTAGGGGTACATAAGGATAACGTAGGTGGCGGTGCTTTGCGGTCGGCAGATTAGGGGTTAATTATTGTAAGTAGCTGGCGGCGACGTTGTGGGGGGCAGGTTAGGGGTTAATAAATATAATACAGGGGTCGGCGGTGTTAGGGGCAGCAGATTAGGGGTACATAGGGATAATGTAAGTTGCGGCGGTTTACGGAGCGGAAGATTAGGGGTTAATAATAATATGCAGGGGTCAGCGATAGCGGGGGCGGCAGATTAGGGGTTAATAAGTGTAAGGTTAGGGGTGTTTAGACTCAGGGTACATGTTAGAGTGTTAGGAGCAGACGTAGGAAGTGTTTCCCCATAGGAAACAATGGGGCTGCGTTAGGAGCTGAACGCTGCTTTTTTGCAGGTGTTAGGTTTTTTTCAGCTCAAACAGCCCCATTGTTTCCTATGGGAGAATCGTTTACGAGCACGTTTTTGAGGCTGGCCTCGTCCGTAAGCAACTCTGGTATCGAGAGTTGCATTTGCGGTAAAAATGCTCTACGCTCCTTTTTTGGAGCCTAACGCAGCATTTTTTTGAACTCTCGATACCAGAGTTAATTTTATGGTGCGGCCAGAAAAAAGCCCGCGTAGCGTTAACAGCCCATCTACCGCCAAACTCCAAATCTAGGCCATAGAGAGTCCACGACATCATTTCAATTACTAGTGGAATATTCACTCCTGGACAGCAGGAGGAGGCAAAGAGCACCCCAGCAAAGCTGTTAAGTGTCACTTCCCTTACCCTTAACCCCCAGTCATTCTCTTTGCCTCTGTCAATAGAGGACGGGAAGTTGGTGTCTGAAGATATTTATTCCTTTCTCTTGTTAAGTGTAGTTAGTCCACGGGTCATCCATTACTTATGGGATTATATCTCTTCCCCAACAGGAAGTTGCAAGAGGATCACCCAAGCAGAGCTGCTATATAGCTCCTCCCCTCACATGTCATATCCAGTCATTCTCTTGCAACCTAACTAAAGATAGGTCGTTGTGAGAGGTCTGTGGTGTTTTTAAACTTAGTTTATTTCTTCAATCAAAAGTTTGTTATTTTAAATGGCACCAGAGTGTGCTGTTTGTTTCTCTGGCAGCATTAGAAGAAGAATCTGCCTGCGTTTTCTATGATCTTAGCAGACGTAACTAAGATCCACTGGCTGTTCTCGCACATTCTGAGGAGTGAGGTAACTTCAGAAAAGGGGAATAGCATGCAGGGCCCCCCTGCAAACGAGGTATGTGCAGTAAATTATTTTTCTAAGCAATGGAATTGACTGAGAAATTACTGCTGATACCAATGTAATGTAAGTTCAGCCTTAAATGCAGTGGTAGCGACTGGTATTAGGCTGAGGAGTGTGTGTACACTGAAGTATTTTTCTAGGGAATGGAATTTGACTCAGAAAATACTGTTAATACTGAAGTAATGTGTGAGCCTTAACTGCAGTAAAAGCGACTGGTAGCAGGCTTATTAATAACACTTCATAACTTTTAAAATGTATGTTCAAAATGTTTACTGGCATGTTAATCGTTTTTTGTGAGGTACTTGGTGATAAAACTTATTGGGGCATGATTTTTACCACATGGCTAACTTTTGTTTCTGCATAGAAACAGTTAACTGAGCTTCCCCACTGTTGTAATATGAGTGGGAGTGGCCTATTTTAGCGTTTTTTTTGCGCAGTAAAAATTCAGTCACAATCTTCCTACTTCATCCTCCATGATCCAGGACGTCTCTAGAGAGCTCAGGGGTCTTCAAAATTCATTTTGAGGGAGGTAATCAGTCACAGCAGACCTGTGACAGTGTGTTTGACTGTGATAAAAACGTTAATTATTAAATTGTTATCCGTTTTTGGGTATTAAGGGGTTAATCATCCATTTGCTGGTGGGTGCAATCCTTTGCTAACTTAATACATTTACTGTGAAAATTCGGTTGCTATAACTAATTTGGTTCATTGTTATTTCAACTGTGACAGCTTTTTGTGCTTCTTAAAGGCACAGTAGCGTTTTTTATATTGCTTGTAAATTTATTTGAAAAGTATTTTCCAAGCTTGCTAGTCTCATTGCTAGTCTGTTTAAACATGTCTGACACAGATGAATCTGTTTGTTCACTATGTATGAAGGCCAATGTTGAGCCCCATAGAAGGTTGTGTACTAAATGCATTGATGTAACTTTAAATAAAAGTCAGTCTTTACATGCAAAGAAATTATCACCAGACAACGAGGGGGAAGTTATGCCGACTAACTCTCCTCACGTGTCAGTACCTTCGCCTCCCGCTCAGGAGGCGCGTGATATTGTGGCGTCAAGTACATCAGAGAGGCCCATACAAATCACTTTACAAGACATGGCTGCTGTTATGACAGAGGTATTATCTAAATTGCCTAAATTAAGAGGCAAGCGCGATAGCTCTGGGTTAAGGACAGAGCGCGCTGATGATGTGAGAGCCATGTCCGATACTGCGTCACAATTTGCAGAACATGAGGACGGAGAGCTTCATTCTATGGGTGACGGATCTGATCCAGGGAGACCGGATTCAGAGATTTCAAATTTTAAATTTAAGCTTGAGAACCTCCGTGTATTGCTAGGGGAGGTATTAGCGGCTCTGAATGATTGTAACAGGGTTGCAATTCCAGAGAAAATATGTAGGTTGGATAGATACTTTGCGGTACCGGTGTGTACTGACGTTTTTCCTATACCTAAAAGGCTTACAGAAATTATTAGCAAGGAGTGGGATAGAAATCAAGGATTTGGATTTAGCTGTGTCCATGTCAATCTCTTGAGTAAGAGTAGTGGTGGCTTTTAATCAGTTAAAAAGTGGCGAGGCGGTCCTTGCTTTGTTTTCATATTTGCTGCCCTCGGTATAGAAAGCCAGAGTTTGTTACTCTGTTCTTTCTTTTTCAACAGGTCTCTGTAAGGAGTATGTGTCCTTTCATACCTTGTGAGCTGTCTTCCTGCCCAACAGATAGATTTGCAGGTAAGTGCTTTTGTCTTCTAGGTACTGGAGACTTGCACTATTGATTTTAATTCTGCATTAATTTCATGAGACATTTATAATCCTTTAGTAAGGATTCTTTCGGCCAGTTTGCAGGCACTATTTGTATGTGAAAAGAGACTAAAGGGTTAACGGCCTTACTTATAGGTTTGAGAGGGCCTCTAACCTTATGGCTATTTGATTTTAATTTCATGTGGGGAATGTTTTAAACGGTTACTCCGTTTTTTACTTCAGAGTATGAAACGCACGCTTTTTTTCTTATTGCACAGTTTGTTTTTATGCTGCTCACGTGACCTCTCGATCTTCTGCTTCTGAGAATGGAGCGTTGTCATTTCTGTGAGTTTCTCTTCGTTGCGGCTGTGAGATATTGTCTGGCTGATTGGAGAGTCCTTAGTTTTTTCAGTCTCTGAAGGTTACAGTAGGGCACCTCAGCTTCTGAGGTGTAGAGGTGTATTTTGTATTTATTTGCCTAGCGTTTTGAAAAAAAAAACTCTTTATCAGCTATGGATAATTAACAGGAGTCTGTTCCTTTTGATAAATTCTTATTATGTTTGGAGGCCCAAATTGTCTTACCTATGCAATTTTGTTCCTCATGTTTAGCAAAAGTTTTAAAATGTAAAGACAAATTACTTGTTTCTGAGCCTAATGTCTCAGAATGATGCTGTGTAGGCAGTGCCACACCTTTCTCCTCACATGTCCCAAGCCTCAACGACTTCACATACAGTGCCCTGCAGTTACTCTCAGCCTCCTGGAGCAGTTTATTTGGCAATAGATTTTGACGCACAGATATCTTCTGCGGTATCTGCGGCTTTATCTGCTTTTCCATGATGGGGAAGCGCAAGAGGAAATCAAAACATTTTTCTTAGTGTAAGGTGTCCTGTCTGCTGATGACCTCCCTCATAAGTCTGATGAGGAGGATACCTCAGTAGCTTCTGAGGGTGAAATCTCAGATTTGGACAGTATAAATCCTTTAACTGATTCTGAAGAAGTAAACTTTAGATTTTAGCTTGAACACCTTCGTTTACTGCTAAAGGAGGTACTGGCTACTTTGGACGACACCGATTCTTCTGTCACTGTCAACCCTAAGAATTCTTGTAGGCTTATCAAATACTATGATGTTCCTTCCTCTGTGGAAGTGTTTCCTGTTCCAGACCGTGTGTCAGAGATCATTGCACAGGAATGGGATAAGCCAGGGATACCTTTCTCCCCGTCTCCCGTTTTTAATAAGATGTTTCCTGTTGCTGACTCCATTCGAGACTCATGGCGCACGGTACCTAATGTAGGCTATTTCTTCTCTGGCTAAGAGAACCACGATTCCTATTGAGGATAGCTGTTCTTTTAAGGATTCAATAGACAAAAAGCTGGAGGCTTATTTAAAGAAAATGTATGTTCATCAGGGTCTACAATGACAACCTGCAGTTTGTATTGCCACAGTATCAAGTGCAGCATCTTATTATGGCAATGCTTTTTCCAAATTGATTTTAGAGGAGACTCAGTTGAATTAAATCCAAGATAGGATTAAGGCTCTCAAACTAGCCAATTCCTTTATCTCTGATTCAAACATGCAAGTCATTAGACTAGGAGCCAAGATGTCTAGCTTCACTGTCCTAGTCCGCAGGGCTCTGTGGCTGAAATCTTGGTCAGCTGATGTTACCTCCAAGTCCAAGCTCCTGTCGCTACCTTACAAGGGTAAGACCCTGTTTGGTCCTGGTCTGGCGGAGATAATTTTGGAAATTACGGGTGGAAAGGGGTCCTTTCTACCACAGGACAAGAAGAATAGACGTCAGAGTTCTAATTTTCATTCCTTTCATAACTTCAAAGGTCAAAAGTCTTCCTCTCCCTCCTCCAAGCAGGAGCAGTCCAAGTCCTTTTGGAGACCCAATCAGACTTGGAATAAGGGGAAGCAATCAAAGAAACCCTCTGCTGAGACTAAGTCTGCATGAAGGGTCTGCCCCGTCCGGGATTGGATCAAGTGGGGGGCAGACTTTCCTTGTTTCATCAAGCAGAGATATGAGATGTCCCAGATCCTTGGGCTGTGGACATAGTATCTCAGGGTTACAAAATAGAATTCAAATCTCGCCTGCCAGAGGCAGATTTCTCCTCTCAAGGTTATCTGTGGATCAGGAAAAAAGAGTGGCATTCTTAAGCTGCATTCAGGACCTCTCCTCCCTGGAAGTGATTGTTCCAATTGCAGTGAGGGAACAGGGTCTAGGATTCTATTCAAATCTGTTTGTGGTTCCAAAAAAGAGGGAACTTTTCGACCCATTTTAGACCTAAAGTGTCTTAACAAGTTTCTCAGGGTACCGTCCTTCAAAATGAAAACCATTCATTCCATTCTTAATTTGGTCCAAGAGGGTCAGTTCATGACGACCATAGACCTAAAGGACGCATATCTTCATGTCCCCATCCACAGGGATCATCACCAGTTCCTGAGATTTGCTTTTCTAGACAAGCACTTTCAGTTTGTTGCTCTTCGGTTTGGCCTTGCCACAGCTCCTAGAATTTTCTCAAAGATTCTGGGGGCTCTCTTGGAAGTTGTCAGGTCTGAGGGAATTGCGGTAGCGCCTTACCTGGATAACATATTGGTTCAGGCGCCTTCTTTTCAACAAGCAAATTCTTATACAGAGATCTTGTTATCTTTCTTTTTTATGACACGATGAGTCCACGGATCATCTTAATTACTAATGGGATATTCACCTCCTGGTCAGCAGGAGGCGGCAAAGAGCACCACAACAAAGCTGTTAAATAGCTCCTCCCTTCCCCCCCACCCCAGTCATTCTCTTTGCCTTCGTTAGTGATAGGAAGTGGTAAAGTGAGGTGTTAGAATATATTCTTCAATCAAGAGTTTATTATTTTTAAAGCAATACAAGATTGTGCTGCTTAGTCCTAGGGTGTAGCCGTAGTCCATATCAGTCTCTTCAGTAGAGCAGTGGTGGCTTTAGAGCAATGGGAACTTGTGGGACATAATTCTCACTGCGCCTCCCATGTATGAATGCTGCTCTAAATCAGAATACCTGAGGGATATTTAATCAGGAATGTCTTTCTTGCACAGGCCCATGTAAGGGAGATGACCTCTTAAGCCTGAGAATCTGCCTTGTTTTCAGGCACATATTTGAGGTAAGTGCTTCTTTAATTTTTTTCTGGGGCTAAGACAAAGAATGGACTTTCAGAAATAAAGGGAGCACTCCAATATATATAACACATAATATAGGTGACACACATGAGATTCACTTTATTATGGGACCGCTCTAAGCAGGTACTGGGTGGCAGTTGGCTTGGTGGTTTCACTTATGGCATTATTTTTTCTAGTCTCTATAATGTCGGGAGGCTCAGTTGTTATTTACAATGCCCACAATGGGCGGGTCCTTCTGCTTGCGCGCCTTTTGTATTGCGCTTCTAAATCTTTCAGTCAGCGACAAGTTAGACAGAAAATTACAGTCTTTCCCTAGAAGCACATGTTTTTAAGCCAAAACAAGCGCATCTAGGACCGGAAAGCATCGTTTTTTTTCCCCCTACCATATCAGGACCGTTTCCTCCTGCTAAGAGGGAATTTCCGATATTGCAGTCAGGTAGGCACCTCAGCAGCTGGTGTAGGGGTGTAAATTTATTGTATTTAGTTCAAAGCAGTACATTTTTACATTCAAGATTAAAAAAGTTACATGTTGAAATTTAAAGTGACAGTAACGTTTTTTTCACTTAAAATGTTTTTATGCAAATGTAAGGTTTTTATTTGATAACTGTTTGCTTGTGAACCAGTATGGACCAGGGGACCTGGCATACTTGCTCCTTGTGTTTAGATGCCTATGTGGAACCACAAATCCCTTTCTGTCCCTCATGTATTGAGAGGACTTTAAGTTATAAAGAAAAAAAATTCTGAGCCAACTTCATCTAAAGCCGATGTTGTCCATTCCTCGACAGATGTGTTTCCGGTCCATGACCAAGCTTCTGAGATCATTGCTAAGGAGTGGGAGAGACCGGGTATACCTTTTTCTCCATCTCCTATTTTTAAAAAGATATTTCCCATAGCCGATTCTATCTAGGAGGCTTGGCAAACAGTGCCCAAGGTGGAAGGGGATATTTCCACCTTAGCTAAGAGAACTACTATTCCCTTAGAGGATAGTTGTGCCTTCAAAGATCCTATGGACAAAAAAATTTGAGGGTTTACTCAAAAAGATGTATGTACACCAGGGCCTGCAATAGCAGCCTGCTGTGTGCATTGCTACCGTCACTAGTGCGGCGGCATATTGGTTCGATGCACTGTCTGATGCTATAAGGACAGAAACTTCCTTGGATGAAATCCAAGATAGGATAAAAGCTCTTAAACTAGCTAATTCCTTTATTATGGATGCTTCCCTTCAAGTTATCAAACTGGGAGCAAAGATTGCGGGTTTCTTTATCCTAGCTTGCAGAGCCTTATGGTTAAAACCTTGGTCTGTGGATGTGTCCTCTAAGTCTAAGCTTCTAGCTATCCCGTTTGGTCCTGGCTTGACTGAAATTATTTCTGATATCACGGGAGTTAAAGGTCATCTTCTTCCTCAAGATAAGAGAAAGAAACAAAAGGGACGACATAGTAATTTTCGTTCCTTTCGAAATTTCAAAGGAAATTCTTCCTCTACCGCCTCCAAGCAGGAACTGTCCAAACCTGCATGGAGATCCAATCATTCTTGGAATAAGGGAAAACAATCCAAGACGCCTGCCATTGAATCAAAGACAGCATGGAGGTCATGCCCCCGATCCGAGTCCGGATCTTGTAGGGGGCAGACTTTCCTTCTTCGCTCAGGCTTGGGTTCGAGATGTTCAGGATCCCTAGGCAATAGAAATTGTGTCCCAGGGATACAAATTGGAGTTCAAAAGTTTTCCTCCCAGAGGCAGGTTTCTGCTTTCAAGATTATCTGCAGACCAGACAAAAAGAGAGGCGTTCTTATGCTGTGTAAAAGATCTCGCAGATCTGGGAGTGATTGTTCCAGTTCCAATACAGGAACAGGGTCAGGGTTTTTATTCCAATCTGTGGTTCCCAAAAAAGAAGGAACCTTCAGACCAATTTTAGATCTCAAGAGTCTAAACAAATTTCTGAGAGTACCATCCTTCAAGATGGAAACTATTTGTTCCATTCTTCCTTTGATCTAAGAGGGTCAATTTATGACAACAGTGGATTTAAAGGACGTGTACCTGCATGTTCCCATTCACAAGAATCATCACAAGTTCCTAAGATTTGCTTTTCTGGACAAACACTTCCAGTTTGTGGCTCTTCCTTTTGGTCTTGCCACTGCTCCCAGAATTTTAACAAAGGTTCTGGGATCGCTGTTGGCTGTGCTTCGATTACGGGGCATTGCAGATGCGCCCTATCTGGACGATATTCTAGTCCAGACGCCATCATCACATCAAGCGAGATATGGTGCTATCCTTCTTGCAATCTCACGGGTGGAAGGTAAATTTGGAAAAGAGTTCCATTGTCCCAAATACAAGGGTAACTTTCTTGGGAACCATAATAGATTCCCTAGCAATGAAGATTTTTCTGACAGAAGTCAGGAAATCAAAGATTATCGATTCTTGTCTAGTACTTCAGTCCACCCCTCGGCCATCAGTGGCTCAGTGTATGGAAGTAATCGGGTTGATGGTAGCGGCAATGGACACCATCCCGTTTGCTCGGGTTCCATCTCAGACCTTTGCAGTTAAGCATGCTCAGACAATGGAACGGAGATTATACCAACTTGTCTCATCGAATACTACTGGAGCAGGAGACAAGGGATTCTCTTTGGTGGTGCTTGTCTCTGGATCATCTCTCCCAGGGAACCTGCTTCCGCAGACCAAAACGTTGTGACAACAGATGCCAGCCTTCTGGGATGGGGAGCAGTCTGGGGCTCCCTAAAGGCTCAGGGAGTTTGGACTCAGTCAGAGTCGGTTCTTCCTATAAATATTCTGGAGCTGAGAGCGATATTCAGTGCTCTCCTGGCTTGGTCCCAGTTAGCCTCAGCCCTCGGTCCAGTTTATCAGGTTCCAGTCGGAAACATAACTTAGTGGCTTACATCAATCATCAGGGAGGAACGAGAAGCTCCTTAGAGATGACAGAGGTAACCAAAATAATTCAGTGGGCGGATGCCCATTCTTGCTGCCTGTTGGCGATCCACATCCCAGTGGTGGACAACTGGGAGGCGGACTTTCTGAGCAGACAGACATTTCATCCGGGGGAGTGGGAACTCCATCCGGAAGTGTTTTCCAGCCTGCTTCTCAAGTGGGGTCAGCCGGAATTAGATCTCATGGCATCTTGACAGAATGCCAAGCTTCTGAGATACAATTGAGGTCCAGGGACCCCAAGGCGGAAATTATAGATGCCTTGGCGGTTCCTTGGACCTTCAGTCTAGCATACATATTTCCTCCGTTTGCTCTTCTTCTGAGTCATTGCTCGAATAAAGCAGGAGAGGGCATCAGTGATTCTGAATGCACCGGCCTGGCCTCGCAGGATTTGGTATGCAGATCTGGTGGACATGTCATCTCTGCCACCTTGGAGACTTGAGGAAGGACCTTCTAATTCAAGGCCCCTTCCTTCATCCAAATCTAGTTTCTTTGAAGCTGACTGCTTGGAGATTGAACGTCTAATTTTATCCAAGCGGGGCTTTTCTGAATCTGTCATTGAGACCATGATTCAGGCTCGTAAGCTGGAAACTAGAAAGATTTACCATAAGATATGGCGTAAATATCTATATTGGTGCGAATCCAAGGGCTACTCATGGAGTAGAGTTAGGATTCCTAGAATTTTGTCTTTTCTCCAAAAGAGTTTGGAGAAGGGATTATCGACAAGTTCCCTAAAAGTTCAAATCTCGACCTTATCTATTTCGTTACAAAACGTCTGGCAGATATCCCAGATGTACAATCATTTTGTCAGGCCTTGGTCAGGATCAGGCCTGTATTCAAACCAGTTACTCCTCCATGGAGTCTTAATTCCTTAATTCCCATGCATTCCTTAGATATTAAATTGTTATCTTGGAAAGTTTTATTTCTTGTTGCTATTTCTTCCGTTCGGAGTGTGTCACAGCTCTCTGCATTACAGTATGAGTCTCCTTATCTTATTTTCCATTCAGATAAGATAGTTTTACGTACTAAATTAGGATTTCTTCCTAAGGTTGTTTCTGATCGGAACATTAATCAGGAGATTGTTGTTACTTCCTTGTGTCTTAATCCTTCTTCTCAGATGGAACGACTTCTGCACAATTTGGATGTGGTCCGTGCTTTAAAGTTTTACCTGCAGGCGACTAAGGACTTTTATCAGTCGTCTTCCTTGTAGGTGATTTTCTCAGGAAAACGTAAGGGACGGAAAGCTACAGCAACTTCTCTTTCTTTTTGGCTGAAGGGTATCATACGTTTTGCATATGAGACTGCAGGACAGCAGCCTCCTGAGAGAGTTACGGCTCATTCCACGAGGGCTGTTGCTTCCTCATGGGCATTCAAAAATGAAGCTTCTGTGGAACAGATTTGCAAGGCTGCAACTTGGTCCTCTCTTCACACTTTTTCAAAATTCTACAAATTTGACACTTTTGCCTCCGCTTTTGGGAGAAAGGTTCTTCAAGCAGTGGTGCCTTCCGTTTCGGTTCCCTGTCTTGTCCCTCCCGTATCATCTGTGTACTCTAGCGTGGGTATTAAATTCCATTTGTAATTAAGATGATCCGTGGACTCATCGTGTCATTCAAAAAGAAAATTTATGCTTACCTGATAAATGTATTTATTTTTTGGCACGATGAGTCCACGGCCCGCCCTGTTCTTGTAAGACATGTTGTTGGTTATTATAAACTTCAGACACCTCTGCACCTTGGTTTTTCCTTTCTTTCATTAACTTCGGTCGAATGACTGGAGTGGGGAGGAGCTATTTAACAGCTTTGCTGTGGTGCTCTTTGCCGCCTCCTGCTGACCAGGAGATGAATATCCCATTAGTAATTAAGATGATCCGTGGACTCATCGTATCAAAAAAGAAATACATTTATCAGGTAAGCATAAATTTTCTTTTTCTACGTTCCCACAGATGGAAACTGAATCTGGAGAAGAGTTCCCTTGTTCCAGCTACAAGGGGGGTTTCTTAGGGACCATCATAGATTCCCTTCTCTCTTCTTGCCTCTCTCTTCAGTCTACTGTTCAGCAATCAGTAGCTCAATGCATGGAGGTAATTGGTCTGATGGTCGCTTCCATGGACATCTTTCTCTTTGCTCGATTCCATTTGAGAGCTCTGCAATTATGCATGCTCAGACAATGGAATGGAGACCATTCAGCTCTGTCTCAGAGAATAGATCTCGACCAGTTGACAAGAGACTCTCTCTCGTGGTGGATTTCTCAGGATCATCTGTCTCAGGGCACATGCTTCTGGAGACCCTCCTGGGTGATTGTAACCACGGACGCCAGCTTGCTAGGCTGGGGAGCAGTCTGGGACTTGTTAAAGGCGCAGGGCCTATGGACTCGGGAGGAGTCTTCTCTCTCCATAAACATCTTGGAGTTAAGAGCGATCTTCAATGCTCTGATGGCTTGGCCTCAATTGTCCTTAGCCCTGTTTATAAGGTTTCAGTCGGACAATATCACCTCAGTGGCTTACATCAACCACCAGGAAGGAACTCTGAGTTCCTTGGCCATGAAGGAGGTGACTCGAATTATTCAGTGGGCGGAAGCTCACAATTGTTTTCTATCTGCCATCCACATTCCAGGAATGGACAACTGGGAGGTGGATTTTCTGAGCAGACAGACCTTTCATCCCGGGGACTGGGCTCTCCATCCGGAGGTGTTCTCCAGGTAAACCCTCAAGTGGGGGGTGGCGCAGTTGGATCTGATGGGGTCTTGCAAGTTATGGTTCAATGTCAAGAGATCCTCAGGCCGCCCTGATAGATGCTCTGGCAGTTCCTTGGGATTTCAGTCTAGCATACCTGTTTCCTCCGTTTGCGCTCCTTCCACAAATCATTGCTCCTATCAAACAGGAGAGAGCGTCTGTAATTCTAATAGCTCCTGCATGGCCTCGCAGGATCTGGTTTGCAGACCTAGTGAAGATGTCATCTCTTCCTCCTTGGAGGTTACCTCTAACTCAGGGTCCTTTCCTCCATCCAAATCTCGATTCTCTGAAGCTGACTGCATGGAGATTAAACGCTTAGTTCTGAGCCTGTTTATCGTAAAATTTACCATATGGTATGGCATAAATACCTTTATTGGTGTAAATTGAAGGGCTACTCCTGGAGTAGGGTCAGGATTTCTAGAATTTTGTCTTTTCTCCAGGATGGTCTGGAGAAAGGGTTGTCAGTCAGTTCTCTGAAAAGTCAGATTTCTGCATTATCTATTCTTTTACATAAGCGCCTGGCGGATGTGCCAGATGTTCGATGTTTTTGTCAGGCCCTGATCAGAATCATGCCTGTGTTTAAACCTATTGCTCCTCCTTGGAGCCTTAACCTAGTTATTAGAGTTTTGCAGCAGGCTCCGTTTGAGCCAATGCATTCCATAGATATTAAGCTGTTATCTTGGAAGGTTTTGTTTCTGATCGCTATTTCTTCTGCTCTGAGAGTTTCCGAACTCTCGGTTTTGCAGTGTGATTCGCCTTACCTTACTTTTCATGCAGATAAGGCGGCCCTTGTACTAAATTGGAGTTTCTCCCTAAGGTGGTTTCGGATAGAAATATTAATCAGGAAATTGTTGTTCCTTTTCTGTGTCCTAATCCTTCATCTCATAAGGAACGTCTGTTGCATAACTTGGATGTTGTGCGTGCTCAAAATTTACCTACAGGCTAAGGATTTTCGCCAGTCTTCTGCCCTGTTTGTTTGTTTCTCTGGAAAGCGTAAGGGTCAAAAGGCTACTTCTACTTCTCTTTTCCTCTGGTTGGTTGAGAAGTATCATTCGTTTTGCTTATGAGACTGCTGGACAGCTCCCTCCTGAGAGAATTACAGCATATTCCACTAGGGCTGTCTCCTCTTCTTAGACTTTCAAAAATGAAGCTTCTGTGGAACAGATTTGCAAGGCGGCAACATGGTCCTCTGCATATTTTTTCAAAATTTGATACTTTTGCCTTGGCTGAGGCCTCTTTTGGGAGAAAGGTTCTTCAAGCGGAGGTGCCTTCTGTTTAGGTCTGCCTGTCTTGTTCTCCCTCCCTGTTCATTCCGTGTCTTCTAGCTTGGGTATTGGTTGCCACTAATAATTGGAATGACGTTGTGGACTCTCCATGTCTTAGGAAAGAAAAGAAAATTTATGCTTACCTGATAAATTTCTTTCTTTTCGGACATGGAGAGTCCACGACTCCACCCTTAAGAATAGACAGTAATTTTTTACTAAACCTCAGGCACCTCTACACCTTTGTGTTATCAAATATTTAACCCACACTTAAATAATTGGTGGTTTTGTGTAATCAATTATATTACCCACGCTTAAATAATTGGTGGTTTTGTCCGGCTCACTTGTCCTGAGGGATATCCGTCTCAAGACCATCCTGGGTGATTGTGACTACGGTTGCGAGTCTGTCAGGATGGGAAGCCGTTTGTGGTGCCAGGAAGGCACAGGGCATCTGGTCTCAGGAGGTAAAGCTCCTGATCTCGCTTTGATCTTCGGACAATATACAATGCTCTGAAGGCTTGGCCTCTGCTGGGTTAGTCCCAGTTAATCAGATTCCAATCGAACAATATATCCTCGGCTTACATCAACCATCGGGGGGAACTAGAAGCTCCCTAGTTTTGCTGAAGTATCTTGGATTTTGGTGTGGGGGAGACCCGCATTTGTTCGCTGTCAGAGATCCACATTCGGGTGTGGACAACTGGAAAGAATTTCCTCAGCAGACAATCCTTTCATCCGGGAGAATGGTCTCTCCATCCCAAGTGTTTGTAGAGATTTGCAAGAGGAAGATCTTATAACATCTTAATACCAAGCTACCCAGATAGGGGTCGAGGTACAGGGATCCTCAGGCGAAGCTAACAGATGCATTAGCGGTGCCTTGGAGGTTCAATCAAATTTATCCTTTCCGACTGTTACGACTACTTCCTAGTCTAGTGGCTCAAGTCAAGCAGGTGTCAGTGATAATGACTGCTTCGCAAGGCTCAAAATTTCCACTCTTTACTAGCCATTGGCGAGTGAAAATTTAATGGTGGAGAGTAGAAGTTAGTAAGTGAAAAAATGTACACTGTTATTGAAGCATTTACAAACACATTTTGGCCTATGTGCTAAAAATATTGTCTGAAGAGATATATTATTCTTCTAGGGCTGTAGGGACACCATTGGTGCTTAGACTGTTACTTCTGAGAGGGTAAACAGGGCAGAGAGAGGGAGATAGATTGGAGAGGAAACGTAAAAGTGGAGAGGAAAATAGCTTTACCAGAAAGTGGAGAAAAAAAAGAAAGAGTGAAGAGATACGAGAGAGGGGAAAGAAAAAGTGTAAAGAGAAGATATGGCCTGAGAGATAAGGGAGATGGTAAAAAGAGAGATTGAAGAGAGGGGAGAAAGATTGTTAAGAATGAGGAGGGAGAGATGATAATTATTAAAAGAAAATCTCCAGGTCTGCTATGACCTTCAATGACTGTCAGCACTCTCTTGCTTCACTCTCTCACTTCAACAACTTTCTATTTCTATGCAGCTGTTGTCTTACCCAGAACCACCAAGTTGATGTTGCTAACTACTATGTACTATTATTATTTAATTTGCTATGGTATAAAATAAAAAAATATAAAAAAAATGAATGTACAATAATGTGTGTAACAATGGCTAAACATATGCAAAGATGGAGTGGAGTAGTGGGTGTGGTATGGACAGGTAGTGGGTATGATCAGAAGTGGCAGTAACATTTTGGCCTGGCTAGTAGCTTACAACCTGAAATGTTTAGCTCTGCTGCTCCGTCTTGGCCGCGAAGGATATGGTTTGCGGATCTAGTGGGGGTGTCATCATCTCCTCCGTGGAAGTTACATTGTTGCAGGGATCTGCTGCCCAAGGTCTCTTTGTTCATCTATGTCTAGATTCTCTTGAGACTGACAGCGTGGAGATTGAATGCTTAGTCCTAGCCAAGAGAGGGTTTTCTGAGAGAGTTATTTTTACTCTCATTCAAGCTTGTAAGCTAGTTGCTTGTCACATCTATCATAAGGTGTGGAGGACCTACTTATTCTTTTCTCCAGGATGAAATGGAGAAAGGCTTTTCTGCAAGTCCCCTGAAGAGACAGTTTTCGGCCCTTTCTGTGTTACTGCACAAGAGATTTGTAGAGCTTCCACATGTGCAGCCATTTGTTAAGGCTCTGCTGGGATCAGACCTGTATTTAGATCTAAGGCTCCTCCTTGGAGTTTAAATCTTGTCCTTAAGGTTTTGCAACTGGCTCAGTTGGAGCCTATCCTAGACATTAAATTGTTGTCTTGGAAGTTTCCTTTTCTACTGGCTATTGCGCACAGAGTGTCTATGATTGCTGCCTTGCAATGCGTCCCTCCTTATCTGGCTTTTCATGCCGATAAGGCTGTTTTACAAACCAAGTTAGGGTTTCTTCCTAAGGTTGGGTCAATTTGCAACATCAATCAAGAGATTGTGGTTCCTTTCTTATGTCCTAATCCTTCTTCGTCGAAGGAACATTTACAACGTATTCTGGATGTGGTTTGTGCCTTGAAGTTCTATCTTCGGGCCACAAAGGAATTTAGACAAACCTCCTTCTCTGTTTGTTCTCTTTTCCGGGAAACCTAGGGGTCAAAGGGCTTCTTCGACTTCCATATCTTTTTGTCTAAGGAGTGTCATCCGTTTAGCATAGAAACCACGGGACATAAGCCTCCTCTGAGGATTATTGCACATTATACGAGAGCTGTGGTTTCCTCTTGGGCCTTCAAAAATGAGGCCTATATGGATCAGATTTGTAAGGTGGCTATCTGGTTCTGCTTACATAGTTTGATGTTGCAGCCTTTGGTAGAAAGGTTTTGCAAGCTGTGGTGCCCTCAGATCCTATCCGCCGCTCTTTTTTCCCTCCCGTTAGCATTCCGTGTACTCTAGAGCTTGGGTATATGTTTCCCACAAGTAAGGAACGCAGCTGTGGACTCTTCCCATATTAAGATGGAAAACATAAATTATGCTTACCTGATAATTTCATTTTCATCTGTATGGGAAGTGTCCACAGCTCCCATACGTGTTCTCCAATGGGCGGCCCTAAATTTGCAATTTTTTCTTCTGGCACCTTTTTCACTCTGATATTTCTCCTATTGTTCCTTGTTCCCTTGGCAGAATGTCTGGGGTTATGAGGAAGTGGGAGATGTATTTAAGTCTTTGGCTGGGGTGTCTTTGCCTCCTCCTGGTGGCCAGGTTCAGTATTTCCACAAGTAAGGAATGCGGCTGTGGACTCTTCCCATACAGATGGAAATTAAATTATCAGGTAAGCATAATTTATGTTTTTTCCATTTCCCTTCGGCTGAATGACTGGGGGTTATGGGTAAGGCAAGTGACATTAAACAGCTTTGCTGGGGTGCTCTTTGCCTCTTCCTGCTGGCCAGGAGTGAATATCTCACTAGTAATTGGAATGACATTGTGGACTCTCCATGTCCGGAAAGAAAGACATTTATCAGGTAAGCATAAAATTATTTTTTTCCCTAAATTTTTACCATTTATGCGAGAGCCATCTTCTGTCAGAACATCAATATTTCATCTAATTAATTCTATATTAATTAGTGATTAATATATTGTAATTAATTACTCCTCCTAGAATACAGTATTAATAAATAAAGGTACTATCCTAAGGTTGGGTTTCCTGTATTTGGAACTGGTCAAATTCTATATGGAGTTGGTGATTTCCTAATCATCTACAGAGGTCCGATACTACTTGGATTATAATGTTTGGATTATTATTGCTAAGGCTGGTTTAGCCTATTCAGGCAGACCAACGACCTAGCAGCTTGACTCCTAATTACAAGGATAGAATTTATTTTATTTAAGTAGTCTTACTCTGTTCATCCTTTCATTCACAGGACTCTGTGAGGAGCGGCTTCCTCTCATTTCTGGTGCTGTCTCCCTGTTGGACAGACAAGGGTGCAGGTAAGTGCCATTTTTTTTCTTATACAGAGAACCCTGGCACTTAAGAATTTATTCTGCATCTTATACTGGGACAAGAATCTTCCTGCGGCAATTCATGATCTAGACAGGCTGGCAGGGCACTGTGTGGGGCAGGACTTAGTTTTAAGGAAAGAGTGCTTGTTAGTATAAAATTTACTTGCAAACGGTTTTGGTGTAAAACATTTATTGGTGGCTCAGTCAGAAACCCGCAGTTTTAGGGGTCTTCTGTTTGTGGTTCCCAAACAAGAGGGATCTTTCAGAGTGCCGTCCTTCAAGATGGAGACTATCCGTTCCATTCTGCCTCTGATTCAAGAGGGTCAATTCATGACAACCATAGACCTGAAGGATGCTTACCTGCACATTCCCATTCACAGGGATCATCACAAATATCTGAGGTTTGCCTATCTAGACTAACATTTTCAATTTGTAGCGCTTCCGTTTGGCCTTGCCACAGCTCCCAGAATTTTCACAAAGGTCCTGGGAGCTCTATTGGCAGTAATTCGGTCTCAGGGAATTTCAGTGGCGCCCTATCTAGACGACATTCTGGTTCAGGCATCATCCTTGCAACTAGCAGAATCTCATACACAGATCTTGTTGGCCACGGCTGGAAGATCAATCTTGAGAAAAGTTCTCTCACCCCGTCTACAAGAGTGACCTTCTTAGGAACCATCATAGATTCTCTATCTATGAAAATTATTCTGACGGAGGTCAGAAGAGCCAAGATTCTGTCTGCTTGCCTGTCCCTACAGTCGGCGACACAACCATCAGTGGTCCAATGCATGGGGGTAATCGGGTTGATGGTGGCCTCCATGGACATAGTTCCGTTTGCTCGGTTCCATTTGAGACCTCTGCAGCTATGCATGCTCGCTCAGTGGAACAGGGATTATTCAGCTCTATCTCAGAGAATAGTTCTGGATTAATCAACAAGGGACTCCCTACCGTGGTGGCTGTCGTAGGAACATCTGTCCCAGGGGACGTGTTTTCAGAGACCATCTTAGGTAATTGTGACCACCGATGCCAGCCTGTTGGGTTGGGGAGCAGTCTGGGACTCGTTGAAGGCGCAGGGACTTTGGTCTCAGGAGGAATCTGCTCTCCCATAAACATTCTGGAGTTGAGAGCGATCTTCAATGCCTTGATGGCCTGGCCTCAGCTGGCCCTTGCCCGGTCTATCAGATTCCAGACAGACAACATAACCTTTGTGGCCTACATCAACCAGCAAGGGGGATCTCGGAGTTCCTTTGCTATGAAGGAGGTGACACGGATCATCCAGTGGGCGGAGGCTTACAATTGCTGTCTATCTGCCATCCACATTCCAGGAGTGGAAAATTGGGAAGCGGATTTCCTGAGCAGTCAGACTTTCCATCCCGGGGAGTGGGAACTCCATCCGGAAGTGTTCTCCAGATTAACAACCAAATGGGGGTTACCAGAATTTGATCTGATGGCGTCTCGTCAGAACACCAAGCTCCCAAACTACGACTTGAGGTCGAGAGATCCTCAAGTCTTTCTGATAGATGCTCTGGCAGTTCCTAGAAACTTTAGGTTGGCATATCTCTTTCCTTTGTTTGCTCACCTTCCGCGAGTCATCGCTAGGATCAAGCAGGGGAGAGCATCAGTGATTCTAATAGCTCCTGCGTGGCCTCGCAGGATCTAGTATGCAGATCTAGTAGAGATGACATCTCTACCTCCGTAGAGACTACCCCTCAGGATGGACCTTCTGTTTCAGGGGCCCTTCCTTCATCCAAATCTCATTTCTCTGAAGCTGACTGCTTGGAGATTGAATGCTTGATTTTAGCTAAGCGTGGATTTTCTGAATTGGTCATTGAGACCATGGTTTAGATCGTAAGCCTGTCACTCGAAAGATTTACCATAAGATATTGCGTAATTATCTTTATTGGTGTGAGTCTAAAGGATATTCTTGGAGTAAAGTCAGGATACCAAGGATCTTATCTTTTCTCCAGGAAGGTCTTGAGAAGGGGCTATCTGTCCATACCCTCAAGGGTCAGATTTGTGCTCTATCCATTCTGCTACATAAGCGTCTGGCAGACGTGCCGGATATACAATGCTTTTGTCAGGTCCTGGTCAGAATCAGACCTGTGTTTTTTAATCAGTTGCTCCACCTTGGAGTCTTAACCTTGTTCTTAAGGTTTTACAACAGGCTCCGTTTGAGCCTCTGCATTCCATAGATATTAAGTTATTATCTTGGAAGGTTTTGTTTCTTACTGTCATTTCTTCTGCTCGGAGGGTTACTGAACTCTCAGCTTTGCAGTGTTATTCTCCTTATCTCATATTTCATGCAGATACGGCAGTTCTCCGTACCAAGTTTGGTTTTCTTCCTAAGGTTGTTTCGGACAGAAATATTAATCAGGAAATTGTTGTTCCTTCTCTTTGTCCTAATCCTTCTTCTCATAAAGAATGTTTATTACACAATTTAGATGTTGTGCGGGCTCTTAAATTCTATCTGCAGGCTACGAAGCACTTTCGTCAGTCTTATTCATTGTTTGTTTGTTTTTCTGGAAAACATAAGGGTTAGAAAGCTACTGCCACTTCTCTTTCTCTCTGGTTGAGAAGTATTATTCTTTCATTTCATGCTCATTCCACTAGGTCGTTGTCTTCTTCTTGGGCCTTCAAGAATGAGGCCTCTTTTGAACAGATCTGTAAGGCTGCGACTTGGTCTTCTTTACACACTTTTTCTAAATTCTATGAATTTTATTCTTTTGCCTCGGCTAAGCCTTCTTTTTGGAGAAAGGTTCTGCAAGCCGTGGTGCCTTCTGTTTAGGTTACCTGTCTTGCCCTCCCTTATCATCGGTGTCCTCTAGCTTGGGTATTTATTCCCAATAGTAATTAATGATTGGTGGACTCGCCATGTCTTAAGAAAGAAAACTAAATTTATGCTTATCTGATAAATTTATTTATTGACATGATGAGTCCACGGGCGAAAACGCATTGAAGGACTGTGGGGAGCCTATTTGACCTGTTGCAGCCACCTATTGTCACAATCTGTGAAACAAGAATTTTAATCTTAACCGCAAACGGAGAGAGCGTATTCCTGCCAATCAGAAGAGAGCTCTGAGGTCACGTGACCGGCTTCACTTCTAACCGCACACGCCGAAGATTTTCTACCCAGCAGGAAGTTTCTAGCAGCAATAAACCTGACATTTTTGGAAGACTTAACTTACACTTACTGGGAGTGATAGGCCGATATACAAGGTATAGAGAGAGCATTGGTGAGGTAATATAAGTGTTTTTTTTATATATTATTACACACGCTGGAACTTTTGGCCTTTGTGAAACACAGTGATACACTGGGAAGTCTGTTGATACAGCGGTCACAAACTACAAATGTGCTGGGATTTATCTCTGATACAAAGTATCTAAGGATTACAATTTACTGGCAAATAAGGTGGCTTTTAGAATATATACAGGATTTTTATAATATATACTGGACTTTTAAAGGGACAGTTAAGTCCAAAATAAACTTTCAAGATTCAAATAGGGCATGAAATTCACCAATTTTGCTTTGTTCTATTGGTATTTTTAGCTGAAATCTAAACCTAGGAGGTTCATATGCTAATTTCTTAAACCTTTAAGGCCGCCTCTAATCTGACAGTTTTTCAACACTAAAGGGCATTAGTTCCAGTGTTTCATAAAGATAACATTGAGATAATGCACGTGAAGTTACCTAGGAGTGAGCCCTGATTAGCTAAAACGGAAGTCTGTCAAAAGAACTGAAATAAGGGAGCAGTTTGCAGAGGCATAGATACAAGGTAATAACAGAGCTAAAACATATATTATTATAACTTTGTTGGTAATGCAAAACTGGTGAATGGGTAATAAAGGGATTATCTATCTTTTAAAATAACACAAATACTGGTGTTGACTGTCCCTTTAACTCCAAACTTTTAAAGGTGCTCAATTTATTGCTAGCTAAATATAGCGAGACGTCCCTATTTATATATTTGTTTTTACTCTGATGAAATAAAGTTCACTATAGAAGTGAATTTTATATATGTTTTTATATAAACAATTTAGATAAGCTTCAATAAATATTGTATTGTTTGAATAAGGGACATAAGCGGCTAGATTACGAGTCTTGCGCTAGCCTTAAAAAGCAGCGTTGAGGGGTCCCAACGCTGCTTTTTAACGCCCGCTGGTATTACGAGTCAGACAGGAGAGGGTCTACCGCTCACTTTTCTCTTGTAAGGTGTATCCAGTCCACGGATCATCCATTGCTTGTGGGATATTCTCCTTCCCAACAGGAAGTTGCAAGAGGATCACCCACAGCACAGCTGCTATATAGCTCCTCCCCTAACTGCCATATCCTGTCATTCTCTTGCAACTCTCAACAAGCATGGAGGTAGTAAGAGGAAAGTGGTGTAACGTAGTTTGTTTTTTACTTCAATCAAAAGTTTGTTATTTTTAAATGGTACCGGAGTTGTACTATTTTGTCCCAGGCAGAAAATAGAAGAAGAATCTGCCTGTGATTTCTATGATCTTAGCAGGTTGTAACTAAGATCCATTGCTGTTCTCACACATGACTGAAGAGAGAGGTAACTTCAGCGGGGGAATGGCGTGCAGGTTATCCTTCTATGAGGTATGTGCAGTTAATTTTTTTTATAGAAGATGTGAATGCTAGAAAATGCTGCTGATACCAGATTTATGTAAGGTAAGCCTGAATACAGTGATTTAATAACGACTGGTATCATGCTTACTTTCGGAGGTAATACTCTTATAGATTTGCAATATAAAACGTTTTCTGGCATGTTTAAACGTTTTTATATATACTTTGGTGATAAAACTTTATTGGGGCCTAGTTTTTTTCCACATGGCTGGCTTAAATTTGCCTAGAAACAGTTTCCTGAGGCTTTCCACTGTGTTACTTTGAATGGGAGGGGCCTAATTTAGCGCTTTTTTGCGCAGTAACTTTTACAGACTGAGACATCCAGCTTCCTCCAGGAGTCCCCTGAATGCTATAGGACCTCTCTCAAGGGCTCTTAGGCTTTCCAAAATCGTTTGTTGGGGAAGGTAGGCCCACAGCAAGGCTGTGGCAGTTTGGTGTGCTGTTAAAAAACGTCTATATCGTTTTTTTGATTTGTTTTTTGAACTAAGGGGTTAATCATCCATTTGCAAGTGGGTGCAATGCTCTGTTAGCTTATTATACACACTGTAAAAAGTTTGTTTGATTTACTGCTTTTTTTCACTGTTTTTTAAATTCTGCCTTAAAGGCACAGTACCGTTTTTATTTTTTGCTTGTTAACTTGATTTAAAGTGTTTTCCAAGCTTGCTGGTCTCATTGCTAGTCTGTTTAAACATGTCTGACATAGAGGAAACTCCTTGTTCATTATGTTTAGAAGCTATGGTGGAACCCCCTCTTAGAATGTGTACCAAATGTACTGATTTCACTTTAAGCAATAAAGATCATATTCTGTCTTTAAAAAATTTATCACCAGAGGAATCTGACGGGGGGAAGTTATGCCGACTAACTCGCCCCACGTGTCAGACCCTTTGACTCCCGCTCAAGGGACTCACGCTCTAATGGCGCCAAGTACATCTAGTGCGCCCATAGCGTTTACTTTACAAGACATGGCGGCGGTCATGGATAATACACTGTCAGCGGTATTATCCAGATAAAGAGAGAGGCATTTTTACACTGTGTTCAAGACCTCCTAGTTATGGGAGTGATCCACCCAGTTCCAAAGGAGGAACAGGGACAAGGATTCTATTCAAATCAGTTTGTGATTCCCAAAAAAGAGGGAACCTTCAGACCAATCTTAGATCTCAAGATCTTAAACAAATTTCTCAGGGACCCATCATTCAAGATGGAGACTATTCGTACCATCCTACCTATGATCCAGGAGGGTCAATACATGACTACAGTGGATTTAAAGGATGCGTATCGTCACATTCCGATACACAAAGATCATCATCGGTTTCTCAGGTTTGTCTTCCTAGACAGGCATTATCAGTTTGTAGCTCTTCCATTTGGGTTAGCTACAGCCCCAAGAATCTTTACAAAGGTTTTGGGGTCACTTCCGGCGGTCCTAATGCCGCTGGGCATAGCAGTGGCCCCTTATTTAGACGACATTCTGATACAGGCGTCAAATTTCAAAATTGCCAAGTCTCATACGGACATAGTTCTGGCAATTCTGAGGTCGCATGGGTGGAAAGTGAACAAAGAAAAGTTCTCTATCCCCTCTCACAAGAGTATCCTTTCTGGGAACTCTAATAGATTCTGTAGAAATGAGGATTTACCTGACAGAGAGCAGGTTATCAAAACTTCTAAATTCCTGCCGTGTTCTTTATTCTACTCCTCGCCCTTCGGTGGCTCAGTGTATGGAAGTAATCGGCTTAATTGTAGCGGCAATGGTCATAGTGCCGTTCGCCCGCCTACATCTCAGACCGCTGCAACTCTGCATGCTCAGCCAGTGGAATGGGGATTACACAGATTTGTCCCCTCTACTAAATCTGGATCAAGAGACCAGGGATTCTCTTCTCTGGTGGCTATCTCGGGTCTATCTGTCCAAAGGTATGACCTTTCGCAGGCCAGATTGGACAATTGTAACGACTTACATCAACCATCAAGGGGGAACAAGGAGTTCCCTAGCGATGTTAGAAGTCTCAAAGATAATTTGCTGGGCAGAGATTCACTCTTGCCACCTATCAACTATCCATATCCCAGGTATAGAGAACTTTTCATCCGGGGGAGTGGGAACTCCATCCGGAGGTGTTTGCACAATTGATTCATCATTGGGGCAAACCAGAACTGGATCTCATGACGTCTCGCTAGAAAGCCAAACTTCCTTGTTATGGATCCAGGTCCAGGGACCCCAAGGCAACGCTGATAGATGCTCTAGCAGCGCCTTGGTCCTTCAACCTGGCTTATGTGTTTCCACCGTTTCCTCTGCTCCCTCGTCTGATTGCCAAAATCAAGCAGGAGAGAGCATCGGTGATCTTGATAGCGCCTGCGTGGCCACGCAGGACTTGGTATGCAGATCTGGTGGACATGTCATCCTTTCCACCATGGACTCTGCCGCTGAGACAGGACCTTCTACTTCAAGGTCCTTTCAACCATCCAAATCTAATTTCTCTGAAACTGACTGCCTGGAGATTGAACGCTTGATTTTATCAAAGCGTGGCTTCTCCGAGTCAGTCATTGATACCTGGAAGCCAGTCAACAGGAAAATCTATCATAAGATATGGCGTAAATATCTTTATTGGTGTGAATCCAATGGCTACTCATGGAGTAAGGTCAGGATTCCCAGGATATTATCTTTTCTCCAAGAAGGATTGGAAAAAGGATTGTCAGCTAGTTCCTTAAAGGGACAGATTTCTGCTCTGTCTATTCTTTTGCACAAGCGTCTGACGGATGTTCCAGACGTTCAGGCATTTTGTCAGGCTTTAATTAGAATTAAGCCTGTGTTTAAACCTGTTGATCCACCTTGGAGCTTAAATTTGGTTCTTAAAGTTCTTCAAAGAGTTCCGTTTGAACCTCTTCATTCCATAGATATCAAACTTTTATCTTGGAAAGTTCTTTTTTTGGTAGCTATTTCCTCGGCTCGTAGAGTTTCCGAGTTATCTGCCTTACAATGTGATTCTCCTTATCTGATCTTCCATGCAGATAAGGTAGTTCTGCGTACCAGACCTGGGTTTTTACCTACGGTGGTATCTAATAAGAATATCAATCAGGAGATTGTTGTTCCATCATTGTGTCCTAATCCTTCTTCAAAGAAGGAACGTCTATTACACAATCTTGACGTGGTTCGTGCTTTAAAGTATTATTTACAAGCTACTAAAGATTTTCGTCAAACATCTGCTTTGTTTGTTGTCTACTCTGGACAGAGGAGAGGCCAAAAGGCTTCGGCAACCTCTCTTTCGTTTTGGCTAAGAAGCATAATCCGCTTAGCTTATGAGACTGCTGGCCAACAGCCTCCTGAAAGGATTACAGCTCATTCTACTAGAGCTGTGGCTTCCACATGGGCTTTTAAAAATGAGGCTTCTGTTGAACAGATTTGCAAGGCGGCGACTTGGTCTTCGCTTCATACCTTTTCAAAATTCTATAAATTTGATACTTTTGCTTCTTCGGAGGCTATTTTTGGGAGAAAGGTTTTACAGCAGTGGTACCTTCCGTTTAAGTACCTGCCTTGTCCCTCCCTTCATCCGTGTACTTTAGCTTTGGTATTGGTATCCCACAAGTAATGGATGATCCGTGGACTGGATACACCTTACAAGAGAAAACATAATTTATGCTTACCTGATAAATTTATTTCTCTTGTGGTGTATCCAGTCCACGGCCCGCCCTGTCATTTTAAGGCAGGTATTTTTTAATTTTAAACTATAGTCACCACTGCACCCTATGGTTTCTCCTTTCTCTGCTTGTCTCCGGTCGAATGACTGGATATGGCAGTTAGGGGAGGAGCTATATAGCAGCTCTGCTGTGGGTGATCCTCTTGCAACTTCCTGTTGGGAAGGAGAATATCCAACAAGTAATGGATGATCCGTGGACTGGATACACCACAAGAGAAATACATTTATCAGGTAAGCATAAATTATGTTTTTTTCCCGCGATTTTAGCATTCCGCAAATCCCCTTACGTCAATTGCGTATCCTATCTTTTTAATGGGATTTGCCTAAAGTGAGCGGTAGACCCTCTCCTGGCAAGACTCCTACCGCATTTAAAAATCAGTAGTTAAGAGTTTTATGGACTAACGCCGGAACATAAAGCTCTTAACTAAAGTGCTAAAAAGTACACTAACACCCATAAACTACCTATTAACCCCTAAACCGAGGGCCCCCCCACATCGGAAACACTTAACTAAAATGTTTAACCCCTAATCTGCCGACGGACATCGCCGCCAATTTAATAAATTTATTAACCCCTAAAATGCTGCACTCCCGCCTCGCAAGCACTAGTTAAATTTTTATTAACCCCTAATCTGCCGTCCCTAACATCGCCGACACCTACCTACATTTATTAACCTCTAATCTGCCGTCCCCAACGTCGCCGCTACTATATTAAATTTATTAACCTCTAAATCTAACCCTACCCCCCCCAACTTAATTATAATTTAATTAAAACGAAATTAAATTACTACTATTAAATAAATGAATCCTATTTAAAACTAAATACTTACCTATAAAATAAACCCTAACGGCTAGATTACGAATTCTGCGTTAACTTTAAAAAGCAGCGTTGAGAGGTTCCAATGCTGCTTTTTAACGCCCGCTGGTATTACGAGTTAGGCAGGAAAGGGTCTACCGCCCACTTTTCTTCCCCGACTTTTGGCTACCGCAAATCCCCTTGCATTAATTGCATATCCTAGCTTTTTAATGGGATTTGCCTAACGCTGGTATTACAAGTCTTGGAGAAAGTGAGCGGTACAGCCTCTACCTCCAAGACTCCTACCGCATTTAAAAGTCAGTAGTTAAGAGTTTTATGGGCTAACGCCGGAACATAAAGCTCTTAACTACAGTGCTACAAAGTACACTAACACCCATAAACTACCTATGAACCCCTAAACCGAGGCCCCCCCCACATTGCAAACACTATAATAAAATTATTTAACCCCTAGTCTACCGACCGGACATCGCAGCCACCTACATTATCCCTCTGAACCCCTAATCTGCTGCCCCTAACTTTGCCGACACCTACATTATATGTATTAATCTCTAATCTGCCCCCCAACGTCGCCGCCACCTACCTACACTTATTAACCCCTAATCTGCCGACCGGACATTGCCGCCACTATAATAAATGTATTAACCCCTAAACCACCGCACTCCCGCCTCGCAAACACTATAATAAATTTTATTAACCCCTAATCTGCCCCCCAACGTCGCCGCCACCTACCTACAATTATTAACCCCTAATCTCCAGCCCCCAACGTCGCCGCTACTATAATAAAGTTATTAACCCCTAAACCTAACCCTAACACCCCCCTAACTTAAATATAATTTAAATAAAAAATAATAAAATTACTATAATTAAATAAATTAATCCTATTTAAAACTAAATGCTTACCAATAAAATAAACCCTAATATAGCCACAATATAACTAATAGTTACATTGTAGCTATTTTAGGATTTATATTTATTTTACATGCAACTTTGTATTTATTTTAACTAGGCACAATAGCTATTAAATAGTTAATAACTATTTAATAGCTACCTAGTTAAAATAATTACAAAATTACCTGTAAAATAAATCCTAACCTAAGTTACAAATACACCTAACACTACACTATCAATAAATTAATTAAATAAATTAACTACAATTATCTAAACTAAAAAGTAAATTTATGCTTACCTGATAAATTGATTTCTTCTATGATACGACGAGTCCACGGATTCATCCTTTACTTGTGGGATATTATCCTCCTGCTAACAGGAAGTGGCAAAGAGCACCACAGCAGAGCTGTCTATATAGCTCCTCCCTTGACTCCACCCCCAGTCATTCGACCGAAGGTACAGGAAGAAAAAGAAACTAAAAGATGCAGAGGTGACTGAAATTTTAAATCAAAAAAATATAATCTGTCTTAAATTGACAGGGCGGGCCGTGGACTCGTCGTATTATAGAAGAAATCAATTTATAAGGTAAGCATAAATGTACTTTTCTTCTATAAGATACGACGAGTCTACGGATTCATCCATTACTTGTCGGATACAATACCAAAGCTACAGGACACGGATGAACGGGAGGGACAAGATAGATGCCTAAACAGAAGGCACCACTGCTTGAAGAACTTTCCTCCCAAAAATAGCCTCCGAAGAAGCAAAGTATCAAATTTGTAAAATTTGGAAAAGGTATGAAGTGAAGACCAAGTCGCAGCCTTATAAATCTGTTCAACAGAAGCATCACTTTTAAAAGCCCATGTGGAAGCCACCGCTCTAGTAGAGTGAGCTGTAATTCGTTCTCGTATGCCAAACGGATGATGCTTTTCAGCCCAAAAGAAAGAGAGGTAGCCGTAGCTTTTTGACCTCTACGCTTTCCAGAATAGACAACAAACAGAGAAGATGTTTGACTGAAATCTTTGGTCGCTTGCAAGTAAAACTTCAAAGCACGAACCACGTCCAAGTTGTGCAACAGACGCTCCTTCTTAGAGGAAGGATTAGGACACAGGGAAGGAACAACAATTTCCTGATTAATATTCTTATTAGTAACAACCTTAGGAAGGAATCCAGGTTTGGTACACAAAACCACCTTATCAGAATGGAAAACAAGATAAGGCGAGTCGCATTGCAATGCAGATAGTTCAGAAACTCTTTGAGCCGAAGATATAGCAACTAAAAACAGAACTTTTCAAGATAGAAGCTTAATATGGAATGCATAGGTTCAAACGGAACCCCTTGAAGAACTTTAAGAACTAAATTCAAACTCCATGGCGGAGCAACAGTAGAAAGATATACAGAGGGCGACTCCTAGTGCAGATTAGTAAGCAAAGTGTGAACCCACCAGCTTAACCCTTCAGAGATATACTCACAAAGTATAAAGCACACTGTAGTGCTAATGGAGCAAGCTGGGTATATTATAGTGGCCCAGCGCACATACCACTCCGGTGCAGGATGGTCCAATATGTTTAAAAAGCTCAAAAAAAGAATAAAGGAGACTCCAGAAATATATATAAAAAACACTTTATATAAAAATATAACAGTGTACAATAAAAAATCAGTAAAATACGCTACGCGTTTCTCAGAGCTGACCACTCTGTTTCTTCAGGCAAGTAATACTGATCTAAAACTGAAGTCTCCTATTTATACATCCTCAAATAAATCAAAACATTGGTCACACCCAATTTACCAATTACTTATGCAAATGTTGCTATGGTGACCTTCACAATACAAACTGGCTTTTCTTAATACCAGTATATAAATATATAACACATTTTGTGCATAGATCTACTTTAACATATTTAGCTAGTATCCAAATAGGTGTGTAGCAGATAATACAATGTATCTCATAAACATTTTGAAAGAAAACATATACAGTATCCACAATAACATTTCAACAAAAAAACAAATATAGCACCCATATGGTTGGTTCATAACTTATCTTATGAAAGTGGATGCACTATTTATTTTTACTTCATATGGTTGATAACTTCTTTATTTTCTGAAAATTTCCCCCCCCCCCTTTGCTCATAATGAAAGGCGAGTCGCATTGCAATGCAGATAGTTCCGAAACTCTTCGAGCCGAAGAGATAGCAACTAAAAACAGAACTTTCCAAGATAGAAGCCAAGATAGGATTCTATCAGCCAATCGGAATTAAGGTAGGAATATTCTGATTGGCTGATGGAATCAGCCAATCAGAATCAAGTTCAATCCGATTGGCTGATCCAATCAGCCAATCAGATTGAGCTTGCATTCTATTGGCTGATCGGAACAGCCAATAGATTGCGAGCTCAATCTGATTGGCTGATTTGATCAGCCAATCGGATTGAACTTGATTCTGACTGGCTGATTCCATCAGCCAATCAGAATATTCCTACCTTAATTCCGATTGGCTGATAGAATCCTATCAGCCAATCGGAATTCGAGGAACGCCATCTTGGATGACGTCATTTAAAGGAACCGTCATTCGGCGAGTAGGCGTCGGTTGAAGAGGATGTTCCGCGTCGGTTGGAAAGAATATCGCTCCGCTCCAGAAGAAAGAAGATTGAAGATGCGGCTTGATAGAAGACTTCATCCCGATGATGGACTTCCGACTTTAGCCCGATGATGGATTTCTTCAGCCGCCGCTTGGATCCAGACTTCAGCCCGAGGATGGACGTCACTCTTCAGCCCCCCGCTTGGGCTTGGATCAACACTTCCGAGGACCGATCGGTGAACCTGGTATGGTGAAGATAAGGTAGGAAGATCTTCAGGGGCTTAGTGTTAGGTTTATTTAAGGGGGTTTGGGTTAGATTAGGGGTATGTGGGTGGTGGGTGTTTTTTTTTTACAGGCAAAAGAGCTAAATTTCTTGGGGCATGCCCCGCAAAGGGCCCTGTTCAGGGCTGGTAAGGTAAAAGAGCTTTGAACTTTTTTAATTTAGAATAGGGTAGGGCATTTTTTATTTTGGGGGGCTTTGTTATTTTATTAGGGGGCTCAGAGTAGGTGTAATTAGTTTAAAATTGTTGTAATATTTTTCTAATATTTGTAAATATTTTTTTCTTTTTTGTAACTTAGTTCTTTTTATTTTTTGTACTTTAGTTAGTTTATTTCATTGTAGTTATTTGTAGATATTTTATTTAAATAATTTATTGATAGTGTAGTGTTAGGTTTAATTGTAGATAATTGTAGGTATTGTATTTAATTAATTTATTGATAGTGTAGTGTTAGGTTTAATTGTAGATAATTGTAGGTAGTTTATTTAATTTATTTATTGATAGTGTAGTGTTAGGTTTAATTGTAACTAAGGTTAGGATTTATTTTACAGGTAATTTTGTAATTATTTTAATTATTTTAGCTATTAAATAGTTCTTAACTATTTAATAGCTATTGTACCTGGTTAAAATAAATACAAAGTTACCTGTAAAATAAATATAAATCCTAAAATAGCTACAATATAATTATAATTTATATTGTAGCTATATTAGGGTTTATTTTACAGGTAAGTATTTAGCTTTAAATAGGAATAATTTATTTAATAAGAGTTAATTTATTTTGTTAGAGTTAATTTATTTTGTTAGATTTAAATTATATTTAATTTAGGGGGGTGTTAGGGTTAAAGTTAGACTTAGCTTTAGGGGTTAATAAATTTATTAGAGTAGCGGTGAGCTCCTGTCGGCAGATATGGGGTTAATACTTGAAGTTAGGTGTCGGCAATGTTAGGGAGGGCAGATTAGGGGTTAATACTATTTATTATAGGGTTATTGAGGCGGGAGTGAGGCGGATTAGGGGTTAATACATTTATTATAGTAGCGCTCAGGTCCGGTCGGTAGATTAGGGGTTAATAAGTGTAGTTAGGTGGAGGCGACGTTGGGGGCGGCAGATTAGGGGTTAATAAATATAATATAGGGGTCGGCGATGTTAGGGCAGCAGATTAGGGGTACATAGGGATAATGTAGGTGGCGGGGGTGTACGGAGCGGCAGTTTAGGGGTTAAAAATAATATGCAGGGGTCAGCGATAGCGGGGGTGGCAGATTAGGGGTTAATAAGTGTAAGGTTAGGGGTGTTTAGACTCGGGGTACATGTTAGAGTGTTAGGTGCAGACGTAGGAAGTGTTTCCCCATAGGAAACAATGGGGCTGCGTTAGGAGCTGAACGCGGCTTTTTTGCAGGTGTTAGGTTTTTTTTCAGCTCAAACAGCCCCATTGTTTTCTATGGGGGAATCGTGCACAAGCACGTTTTTGAAGCTGGCCGCGTCCGTAAGCAACTCTGGTATCGAGAGTTGCAGTGGCGGTAAATATGCCTGTACGCTCCCTTTTTGGAGCCTAACGCAGCCATTCTGTGAACTCTCAATACCAGAGGTATTTAAAAGGTGCGGCCAGAAAAAAGCCAGCGTTAGCTACGCGGGTCGTTACCGACAAAACTCTAAATCTAGGCGATAGCTAGTGCATCAATATCCATTATCTTTCGTCTCAATTTATAATCACATAGCAGGTTGCGTATAGTATCACACACGATCTGTGTAAAACACACAGTTAGTGCATCAATACCCATAATCCCTCTGCACATGTAGAAAGTTGTGTATAGCATTACACACCAGCTAGACTTAGCACACAGCTATAATATTAGGGCGGTCCCCTTAGAGGCAAATGGAATAACATATTAGACAATTGGTCCGCAATCGCCTTAGTGAGCTAAATGTCTGTATCGTAAACTGATTGAGATATACTGTTTTTATTTCATCAAACTGTTTTTATTCTATTCCTTAACATGTCATCAATACTGGAATTTTAAGGTTATATGTATAGAATTTGTATTGTATTTGGAAGGAATACTGTATAAGAATTTGCCGGTTTTCACACAAATCTACTATTCTTTGTATTTTAAAATCAAAATTGTTTTTTAATTATCCCACATGTATCCATGCTGTTTGTTATATGTATGCTAATAAATGTCACACAATTTATTTTTATAACTCTGAGTAAGGTTACAATCATTCAGACCTGCCCTCTATTGGTGGCGCTTTGGTTTACACACAATCTTCCAAAATTGCCCTCCTGCTTTGCGGCAGGGGAGGAGGTAGGGGGACCACCTTTGAAGTTTCGAAAGGAACGAAAATTATTATGTTTGGTCCTCATCTTATTTGTCTTATCCTGAGGAAGGACATGACCTTTTCCTCCAGTGATGTCGGAAATGATTTCTTTCAGTTCAGGCCCGAATAGGGTCTTACCCTTGAAAGGAATAGCTAAAAGCTTAGATTTTGATGACACATCAGCAGACCAGGACTAAAGCCATAACGCTCTACGCGCTAAAATGGAAAAACCTGAATTCTTTGCCACTAATTTAGCCAGTTGAAAAGCGGCATCTGTAATGAAAGAATTAGCTAGCTTGAGAGGCTTAATTCTGTCCAGAATATCATCTAATGGGGTCTCAACCTTAAGAGCCTCCTCTAGAACCTCGAACCAAAAAGCAGTTACAAGAACAATGCACGCTATAGGTTGCAGAAGAAAACCCTGATGAATAAATATTTTCTTTAGAAGACCCTCTAATGTTTTATCCATAGGATCTTTGAAAGCACAACTGTCCTCAATAGGTATAGTTGTATGCTTAGCCAGGGTAGAAATAGCTCTCTCCACCTTAGGGACCATTTGCCACGAATCCCGAATGGTGTCAGATATGGGAAACATTTTCTTAAAAGTAGGAGGGGGAGAGAACGGAATACCTGGTCTATCCCACTCCTTAGTAACAATGTCCGAAATCCTCTTAGGGACCGGAAAAACATTAGTGTAAGCAGGAACCTCTAGATATCTATCCATTTTACACAATTTCTCTGGTGGAACTACAATAGGGTCACAATCATCCAGAGTCGCCAAAACCTCCCTGAGCAACAAGCGGAGGTATTCTAGCTTAAACTTAAAAGCCGTCATATCTGAGTCTGTTTGAGGGAACATCTTTCCTGAATCAGAAAGCTCTCCCTCAGACAGCAATTCCCTCACCCCCCAACTCAGAACATTGTTAGGGTACATCGGAGATGGCTAATAAAGCATCAGAGGGCTCAGCATTTACTCTCACACCGGACCTACTGCGCTTCCCCTGCAACCCAGGCAGTTTAGATAAAACCTCTGTGAGGGAAGTAGACATAACTGCGGCCATATCTTGCAGGGTGAAAGAATTAGACGCACTAGTACTTGGCGTCGCTTGTGCGGGCGTTAACGTTTGTGACACTTGGGGAGAATTAGATGGCATAACCTGATTCTCTTCTGACTGAGAATCATCCTGCGACATACTTTTATCAGCTAAAATATGTTCTTTGCAATTTAAGGCCCTTTCAGTACATGAGGGACACATTCTAAGTGGGGGTTCCACAATGGCTTCTAAACACATGGAACATTGGCTTTTCTCAATGTCAGACATGTTAAACAGGCTAGTAATGACCACAAACAGGCTTGAAAACACTTTATTTAGTGAAAAAATAACAATCTTAAAAAATCGGTACTGCGCCTTTAAGAGAAAAAAAGCATACAAGTTTTGCAAAACTGCTTTAAAACAATCAAAACTTTTCAATTTTATGATATAAGCATCCAAACTATGCAGCTAAGTTTGCCCCACAAGGAAAGGAACACTTAACCCTTACTAGAAAAAACGGATAATTAATAAACGTTTAAATCAAGAAAAAACACCCCCTGCACCTCGCCACAACCCTGCTGTGGCGCCTACCTGCCCTCAGGGGTCTGTAAAACCGGGTTATAGCTTGGATTTGGCCCAATACAGCTCACAAGGGCCCACCGGAGTTGGAGCTTGCTGCTTGCCTGTCAAAAACAACTGTGCAACTGAGGCGTGAAAAAAAAATAGGCCCCGCCCATCTCACTCGATGTCTCTCAGACAAAATGCACTGCACCAGAGCGGTCTAAAACTAGCCATGTGGGTTCCTAAACCCAAAAAGAAGCCATGTGTACCCTCTCATTAAGACTGAAAAGCGTTCCTCATAAAAACGTTATCAGCACTCCCAGTTAAATAAACGTTTGCCCACAAACATTCAAAACTCAGTGTCAACCATTTTTTCTTAGCCCATATATGCAAGCTTAGTAATACTCCTCTATATCTTTTAGGATTACTGCTTACCCTTTCCCTCATGGGGATACTGTCAGCCAATTCTGAAATACCACAGTCTCTCCAGAAAAAAATGTCTGAACATACCTCACTGCTTATAGCATGAAAAACGTTCCTCACACTGAAGTTTCTTAAGTACTCCTCAGCCATTCTGTGGGAACTGCTCTGGATCTTAGTGACCACTGCTAAGATCATCAGCCTCCAGGCAGAAGTCTTCATCCATCTGCTGCCTGATGGAAAATAGTACACACCGGTACCATTTAAAATAAAAAACTCTTGCTTGAAGAAAATAAAAACTACCATTTTATCACCTCTTTCACTTTACCCTTCCTAGTAATTAGAGTAGGCAAAGAGAATGACTGGGGGGTGGAGTCAAGGGAGGAGCTATATAGACAGCTCTGCTGCGGTGCTCTTTGCCACTTCCTGTTAGCAGGAGGATAATATCCCACAAGTAAAGGATGAATCCGTGGACTCGTATCTTATAGAAGAAATACAATTAAATAAACTAAACTATAGTACAACAAAAAAAAACACTAAATTACAAAAAATAAAAAAAAATACAAGAATTTTAATCTAATTACACCTAATCTAAGACCCCTAATAAAATTCCCTACCCTATACTAAATTACAAAAGTAATCAGCTCTTTTACCGGTAATAAATAATACAAGACCCCCCCCCCCCCCAAACATTGCAACCCACCATCCACACACCCCTACTCTAAAAAAAAACCCTTAAATAAACCTAACCCTAACCCCCTGAAGATCACAATACCTTGAGCCGTGTTCACCCAGCCGGGTCGAATTCTTCATCCAATCCGGGCGATGTGGTCCTCCATCCGGCAGAAGTCTTCATCCATCCGCGGCCCCATCTTCAAGACCTCCGGCGCGGAATATCCTCCTCGGCCGACGGACTAACGACGAATGAAGGTTCCTTTAAATGACGTCATCCAAGATGGCGTCCCTCGAATTCCGATTGGCTCATAGGATTCTATCAGCCAATCGGAATTAAGTTAGGAAAAATCTGATTGGTTGATGCAATCAATCCGATTGGCTGATTGGATCAGCCAATAGAATGCAAGGTCAATTCTATTGGCTGATCCAATCAGCCAATCAGATTGAACTTCAATCCATTTGGCTGATTGCATCAACCAATCGGATTTTTCCTACCTTAATTTCGAAATTCGAGGGACACCATCTTGGATGACGTCATTTAAAGGAACTTGAAGATGGAGCCGCGGATGGATGAAGACTTCTGCCGAATGGATCACCTCTTCTGCCCCGTTTGAATGAAGACTTCTGCCGGATGGAGGACCTCTTCTGGCCCGCTTGGATGAAGACTTCTGCCAGATGGAGTACCAGATCGCCCGGATTGGATGAAGAATTCTGCCCGTCTGGGTGAACACGGCTCAAGGTAGGGTGATCTTCAGGGGGTTAGTGTTAAGTTTATTTAAGGGGGATCGGGTGGGTTTTAGAGTAGGGGTGTGTGGGTGGTGGGTTGTAATGTTGGGGGGGGTCTTGTATTTTTTATTACAGGTAAAAGAGTTGATTACTTTGGGGCAATGCCCCGCAAAAAGCCCTTTTAAGGGCTGGTAAAAGAGCTGATTACTTTTGTAATTTAGTATAGGGTAGGGAATTTTATTATTTTGGGGGGCTTTTTTATTTTATTAGGGGGCTTAGATTAGGTGTAATTAGATTAAAATTCTTGTAAAAAAAAATTATTTTTTGTAATTTAGTGTTTGTTTTTTTTTGTGCTATAGTTTAGTTTATTTAATTGTATTTTACTTTAGATAATTGTAGTTAATTTAATTTATTTATTTATTGATAGTGTAGTGTAAGGTGTAATTGTAACTTAGGTTAGGATTTATTTTACAGGTAATTTTGTAATTATTTTAACCAGGTAGCTATTAAATAGTTATTAACTATTTAATAGCTATTGTACCTAGTTAAAATAAATACAAAGTTGCCTGTAAAATAATTAAACTAATAACCTAAACTACCTACAATTAATTATAATTAAATTAAATAAACTAAATTGCGGAAAAAAACAAACACTAAATTACAGAAAATAAAAAAGAATTTCAATAATTTTAAACTAATTACACCTAATCTAATCCCCCTAATAAAATAAAAAAGCCCCCAAAAATATTAAAATTCCCTACCCTATACTAAATTACAAAGGGCCTTTTGCGGGGCATTGCCCCAAAGCAATCAGCTCTTTCACCTGTAAAAAAAAAAAATACAATACCCTCCCCCAACATTAAAACCCACCACCCATACACCCAACCCTACTCTAAAACCCACCCAATCCCCCCTTAAAAAAAACCTAACACTACCCCCTTGAGATCACCCTACCTTGAGCCGTTTTCACCCAGCCGGGCACAAGTGGTCCTCCAGAGGGTCAAAAGTCTTCATCCTATCCGGCCAGAAGAGGACATCCAGACCGGCAGAAGGCTTCATCCAGACGGCATCTTCTATCTTCATCCTTGTGGAGCGGGTCCATCTTCAAGACATCCGACGCAGAGCATCCTCTTCATCCGACGACTGAATGACTGGTCCTTTAAGTGACGTCATCCAAGATGGCGTCCCTTGAATTCCGATTGGCTGATAGAATCCTATCAGCCAATCGGAATTAAGGTAGGAAAAATCCTATTGGCTGATGCAATCAGCCAATAGGATTGAGCTTGCATTATATTGGCTGTTCCAATCATTCAGTCGTCGGCCGTCGGATGAAGACGATGCTCCGCGTCGGATGTCTTGAAGATGGACCCGCTCCGGCAGAGGAAGATAGAAGATGCCGCCTTGATGAAGCCTTCTGCCGTTCTAGATGTCCTCTTCTGGCCGGATAGGATGAAGACTTCGGACCCTCTGGAGGACCACTTGTGCCCGGCTGGGTGAAGACGGCTCAAGGTAAGGTGATCTTCAAGGGGGTAGTGTTAGGTTTTTTTTAAGGGGATTGGGTGGGTTTTAGAGTAGGGTTGGGTGTGTGGGTGATGGGTTTTAATGTTGGGGGGGTATTGTATTTTTTTTTACAGGTGAAAGAGCTGATTACTTTGGGGCAATTCCCAGCAAAAGGCCCTTTTAAGGGCTATTTGTAATTTAGTATAGGGTAGGGAATTTTATTATTTTGGGGGGCTTTTTTATTTTATTACGGGGATTAGATTAGGTGTAATTAGTTTAATATTCTTGTAATTCTTTTTTTATTTTCTGTAATTTAGTGTTGTTGTTTTTTTTTGTAATTTAGTTTATTTAATTTAATTGTAGTTAATTGTAGGTAGTTTAGGTAATTATTTTAATTATAGTGTTAGGTATAATTGTAACTTAGGTTAGGGTTTATTTTACAGGTACTTTTGTACTTATTTTAACTAGGAAGTTATTAAATAGTTAATAACTATTTAATAACTATTGTACCTAGTTAAAATAAATACAAAGTTGCCTGTAAAATAAAAATAAAACCTAAGCTAGATACAATGTAACTATTAGTTATATTGTAGCTAGCTTAGGGTTTATTTAATAGGTAAGTATTTAGTTTTAAATAGGAATAATTTATTTAATTGTAGTAAATTTATTTAGTGTATTTAAATTATATTTAAGTTAGTGGGGGTTAGTGTTAGACTTAGGTTTAGGGGTTAATAAATGTATTATAGTGGCAGCGGCGTTGGCGGCGGCAGATTAGGGGTTAATAAATTTACTTTAGTTGCAGCGACGTTGGGGGGCAGATTAGGGGTTAATAACTATATTGTAGGTGTCGGCGATGTTGGGGGCAGTAGATTAGGGGTTCATAAGTATAATGTAGGTGGCGGCGGTGTCCGGAGCGGCAGATTAGGGGTTAAAAATTATAATGTAGGTGTCAGCGATAGTGGGGGCGGCAGATTAGGGGTTAATAAGTGTAAGATTAGGGGTGTTTAGACTCGGGGTTCATGTTAGGGTGTTAGGTGCAGACATAAATTTCATTTTCCCATAGGAAACAATGGGGCTGCGTTAGGAGCTGAACGCTGCTTTTTTGCAGGTGTTAGGTTTTTTTTCAGCCAACTCAGCCCCATTGTTTCCTATGCTTACCGCTACCGTAAGCAACGCTGGTATTACAGTGAGATGTGGAGCTAAATTTTGCTCAACGCTCACTTTTCTGAGGCTAACGCCGGCTTGATGAAAGCCTGTAATACCAGCGTTGGTTTAAGTGAGCAGTAAGAAAAAATGTCTTGTTAGCCCCGCACAGCCTTACCGACAAAAACTTGTAATCTAGGTCGTAAGAGACTTATTGGAACCATATAAGAATAGCATGGGGATATTTGTTGATATTAATACCAATAATATAATTACAGGAGTCATGCAGCTATGTTGGGGACCTTAAAAATCATAGCTAAATATGAATTATTTTGTTAAAATACAAAAACTTTGGCATTTACATATTGACAAGCAACACTAGTTAATACCTATATATTGATTAATAATATATATGTGTATGTGTACCTTAATATATAAGTTAAAAGACATGATCAATGTTATGCCCAAATAATATAGCACAGACACATGATTAATATGCAATATAAAAATGGTGAAATTTTCCTTGACAATTGTCCTCACAATTTATTTTTTTACACAACATTTGTGTTTCCTGTTACAGCCCTACATGGAGGAGGAGGCCTTTGCAGGAAGTTTTATCTTAGCCTGATTTCATAAAACTTCTAGGCTAGTGAATAGACTAGATAACAGGGAGTCAGTTTGCTCATTCCCAGAACTGACAGAATGAAAACTTAGGTTTTGAACATCCTTTGCTCTTAAAACACTGGAGGCCGAGCTACACTGAGAATTTCTAAATGCTAAATTTGGACTAATTTAGTAACACAAAAGCATGCAAATTTGCACTGGTATTACAAAGTGAGCGCAATGTGAAAGCGACCTTGTGTTCGCATTGCAGGGACTTTCAGCTCACAAGAGTGCAGTTCCATAGGCTCCAATGAGAGCCTCGTTCTCCACACTGTCCCCCTAGACCGCAATGTAAAGGCACTTTTCAGTGCCATTTTTTTTTTTTTTAAACACCCCACATCCCCACACTTTAACCCCTAAAAACTGCTTTGTGCAGATCATTTTTTTAAAAACTAAAGATACTTATATTTAGATACTTTTATATTTTTTTATTTTATTAAGAAACCTCACACTTAAGTTTGGGGGACAATCTCTGGTTAATTTTCGGGGGGTTAATTGCTACCGCGAGCTCTTGGTAGCATTAACCAGTCACTTGTAATGGCTGGTTATTTATAGTACGCCCGTAAACAGGCACGCAATAAATTAGCGCTCCACTTGTAATATAATAAATATATATATATATTTCTGTCTATTCCTACTGATATTAAGCAAACTGGGAGTGCTGCAGCTATTCCTTTATTGTCTGAGAGCATAGCCATGAACATTGTAATTCCTGCAAATAAATGTTTATTATGTAAGGATGTAGTAGTATGTCCTTCTCAATTGTGTAATGCTTGTCTGATGGTTGTGTTACAGTCTTATTCACCTTCTCCCAGTTCACACCAACTATTAATAAACCAGCAGTGCAAATTACACAAGTTTCTGATTTAGAGTGGTTATTTTCTGCATCAGAGGGTGAAGAATCTGCTGATGATTGTTCCTCAGAGTCAGACAGAGAACCTGAGGAGATGACCTTTCAATTTAAAATGAAACATTTGCGTTTCTTTTAAAGTAGGTCTTAAAAACTTTAGGAGTTCAGAATTCTAAACCAGCAAAGGAAAATCCTGTACATAAGTTGGATCTTATATTCAGTCCCAGGTCTTGCTCTCATGAGACTTTTCACCTTCATTAATTAATTAATTAAATTATTTCTAAGGAATGGGACAATCCGTGAGTGCCGTTTATACCTGCTGCAATGTTCAAAAAACCTTTCCCTATTGCTGAGGGCAATGTGGAATTATGGGGCACTATCCCTAAGGTTGATGGTTCAATTTCTACTTTGGCTAAGAGGACGACTATCCCTTTGGAGGACATTACATATTTTAAAGATCCTATGGATAGGAGACTTGAGGGTTACATAAGGAAGGCTTTCTGCAGGGAGGTTTGTTATTTCAGCCTGCAGTAAGTATTGCTTCCGTTGCTGGGGCAGCAGCCTTTTGGTGCGATTTGATGTCTGGTTTAGTTTCTAAAGAATCTTCCTTAGAGGAGATTCAAAACAGGATTCAAGCTTTGAAGATGGCAAACTCTTTTATATGTGATTCCACATCTATTTCTACCATAACAGGGGGCAAGAGTGCTTTCTTGCCCCAGGATAAAAATTCAGATAAAAAAAAAACAGTATACCTGGCAAACTTTTTCATCCCTTTCATCAGAACAAAAATCAGAGATCTGCATCCACCTAGAAAGCAGACTGTTGGGGTACACCTTTCCTTCTTAACCCTGGCTGATAATGGTCCACCACACGATTCTCCAGAGCTCTTGGGACCAGAAAAAAAACACACAGGCACAGAGAGTGTTTCTCACTAGTTATGTTTATTATTAGTATTCACAGTAATTATATAGCAGCTCACGTCACATGAGGCTACAGGAAATGGAGGAAATGCATTTAGAGGAAGTTACAGAAAATGTCCATATAAGTCTATCTGAGAAACATGGTAAAGGAAGTTGTGGGGGCTGCTTGCTATATTTACAGACAATCATATGAGTTTCAAACTACCCTTATGTGTCAGTTTCAAGTTACCCACTAACATAATATACCCATCATTCCACTCTTTGATCACAAAGTGATCACATAACCTGTAATGTTCCTACAACATGGAAAGTGGAACATCAAATGGAGTCCTTTATACAAGCTATCTGGGTCTACCTTTAATTAAATTTTGGAGTTGTACATTTTCTGCATCTCGTATCATACCTGATATTTTCTTTCGTAGAGTACAGGACATGTAACAGTTAAACAATGTGAGTAATATCAAACAAATTACACTAATGAGCAGAGGATAAAAGGCAAGTTTAACCATTTTTGTGCCAGTGGGGGACCATCCTGTCAGGAAGTTATACCAGTGGTGGCTTAAATCTTGCTGTATTTTTGAAGAAACAGTTAGTAATTTGTTTTTAACAAAGTGGGTCTATATCTCCCCATGAGAGATAGCTTTAGCATGTTTTTGTAGGTGATTAAACATTTCTTTTTGACCTTGCATTAATTGAAGGACAGTGGAAACAGTTAATTGATAGGAAGAAATAGGTAGGGCATGGGGCGCAAATAAGGTGTGTTTGTGACTAGTAAGTACAGGGTGCAGTAACTAGTACCATTCCATGTCAAAAAGCTAACATTAAACACACAGCCAGAGAATGGTAGCTGACTGTCAACAATAAATGCTGACTGGCACAGAGGTAGATATACAAACAGTTTGTGGAGCTATCTACAGCATAACAGAAAAACTCTCAGGATATATCTGCCAGGTGCAAGAATTGATTTTGGATGCTAATAAACAGGGTTCAAAGATTGGGGAGGCATGTCTACAAGCTAAACCATGATCAGTTCTATCACAGTGTTCAAGGGATGTGGTGGTGTTTTCAGCAGGGATTATATATTTACCAATATACTGTATGTAGGTTTCCACCACATGCAATTGGAATGCAAGATATTAAAAACTGGATGAGGTAAAGCAAAAAATCTAATTTTAACAAGGCACGTAGCTTATCACTCTTAGGGAGCATAAGAATATTTTCCAAATCTAAACGTTGTTGGCTCATATATACGTATCGTAAACCACAGAGGCTCCAACTACTACTATCTAAGACTTAATTCTCCACAGCCATTGTATGGTTATTCAAATATTTATACATACTAGATTCAAGTTGTAGACCCTTTCTTTGAGGTTCATATATAGTAGGTGCCCATTGACCTATCAAATGTAATGCTGAGCCAGTATCTGCACCAGCAACTGATATTTTCTTACGTATAATTTCACTATCAATACCATTAAGAACACCTAAGGTTACACCAGTTACCCCTAATAAAGTATCATACCACTCACGTCGCGTGAAGGGCGACATAAAGAGACATCTGGGGTAGAAATATTCAGGGAAATGTGTACCATATAGGAGAATTTTGTAGTATTTCCACAAGTGTTGGGGAGGGGTATTGTATGTAACTGTGTAATACTGGGTGTTGTGTGTGGATTACAGAATTGTACAAAATCACCACGCACAGTTGTATACCCACTTATATCCCTTTTACTCTTAAATACAAGGTATGTATTCTGAGGCCATGTAATCATTGCAGTTTGATTTCCACCATGTTGTATGGTTGTTATGTTAGGCGTTGATAGATTGTTATGATTAAGAAAAGATAGAAAAGATTGTATGTTATTGTATTTTGTTGTATCATTTGAATTTGGTTTACTCAGTTTTATTGTAAAATCATGCGGCATTGCCACGAAACGGGGGGGGGGGTCTAACCAGAGGTAGCTTGTATAATTGGTATAATAAGTAACTTGCATGCTACAGTGTTGTGTATCATTGTGTGGGGTTAATATTAATATATTTGAAATGTTATTGTAACATAGATCTTTAGATGTAGTTTACAAAATGAATACCTCACATCTTGTTTTGATATCACACCATTTTGGATCCTTACCTTCTAGGTTTATGCTATAATTATGTGAGGTATGACCGTACCAAGCAAACAAATGATAACATTTTACAGGTACACGAGGGGTCTTACATAACGGTATGGATCTTTTTGGTCTTTCTAAAGGAATAGAGTTATTATTTGTGTTAAATAGTCCAACGTCTTCAGGTGAGTAATAACACGCCGTTATTAATACTATTGGTACATATACAAAGATCAATACCCCCATCAGGAAAAGGAAGATCTTGCAGGAATGTTTTGGATCCATGATTGAGATCGCCATCCTGGTCTTTGTTAGGGGTGATCGATACCTTATGACCCACTTCTCCTTTGTGAGGGGTGACCGATACCTTGTCACCCACGTCTCCCCTCTTTGGACAGAGTTTCACTCGTGAAGCATGTATCCAGATATCCTTGTTGTCAGTTATTACTGCAGTCCTGGTCACAGCGATCACAGTAATGGGCTTGCTGAACGGGAAACGTCCTTTCTTTGCTTTATTCAGCTGGCAGATGCAGACAAGATTTCCAGGCTTGAAAGGATTAGTTGGTTCCTGTGAGGGAAAAGGTAAACGGGAATACACATCACCATAGATGTCATTCAACTTATCAATCAATTCCTTTTCATATTGTTCCTTAATACAATCTAAATCACCATTTTTAATGACAAGTGGGCCTTTTACCCACGGAGTCTGGAATGGTCTACCCATTAGGAACTCAAATGGAGACAACCTGGTTGTCCGATTTGGGGTCATTCTGATTTCTGCTAAAATCGCAGTTAAATAGTTTTACCATTTAACCCATGTACCTGCTGTTGCCTTTAAAAGTTTTTCCTTAATAGTACGATTCATTCTTTCTACGATCCCTGAGCTTTGAGGGTGGTATGGAATATGAAAGTTCCAATTAATCTGTAACCATTGTACTAACTCATGTGCGATTTTACTAATAAACGCTGGACCGTTATCAGAATTGATTTGGAGTGGACAACCAAATCTGGGAATTATTTCAGTGGCTAAAATTTTAGCAACTGTTTTTGCATTTTCCCTCTGGGTTACAAAGGCTTCTGGCTACTTAGAAAATTTGTCAACTATTACAAGCAAATATAATTGTTAAGTGCCAGTCTTTGGAATATGTGTAAAATCAATTTGTAGGTGTGTGAATGGGTCTGTAGGTGGGGGTATGCCTTGCAATGATCACCTATGCCTCTGTAGAAGGATTGTTTCAGCAAGTTAGTTGTCGGTTTTATACCTAGGTGACCAACACCATGGGCTTGTGCTATAAAGAGTTGTGCGCTGCTTTCTGGTATGCCCACCTTCCCCTCTTTGGAAAATAACCCATTCTCATCTAAAGTTAACCCGTTATTTGTCCAGAAAGATATGTCACTAGGAGTGGCATGCCCCTGGAGTTCAAGAAGCATATGGTCAGTAGGACATGAAGGTGGGGTTAAAACAGTGTACATATGTGCTTGTGTTTTACAATTATTCTGAGTGTATGCTACGTCTTTAGAAATTCTGTCTGCAAGTGCATTACCAAGGGAAATAGGGTCAGATTTGTGTGTGTGTGCACTGCAATGTATGATCGCTATGTCCTTTGGTAGTTCGATGGCCTCTAAAAGGTCATTGGTCAGGTCTGTATGAGAGATAGTCTTACCATCTGCTGAAACAAAACCACGTTGTTTCCATATCATACCAAAATCATGCACAACCCCAAAGGCATAACGATAGTCTGTGTAAATGTTAACAGATTTATCCTTAAACAATTTACATGCTTTTGTGAGTGCTATTAATTCAGCAGCTTATGCAGAAGGATAAGGAATAGGGCCTGCATCTAGCACAATGTCAGGTAGTTGCACAACGGCATAGCCTGTCTTATAAATACAGTCACTGGGCCGGGAACAAGAGCCATCAACACATTATCCGCATGGTCAAAAGGTTTGTCCATCAAGTCGGTTCTTGGGGTGGTAATGTGGTGTATAACCTCTATACAGTCATGGTCTATAGGAAAGTCTGGTGAGCCTGTGAGTAAGACACTGAGTATTGGGGCTGGCCCTGAGGATACACTACTATATTTAATAGTCAGATTTGTATTATTCAGTAATATACATTCATAACCAGAAAGTCTCTGAGATGTCATGTGTTGAGTGGTGATATTTTTTACAAGATGTAAGACTTGGTGACTAGTGTGTAGTACTATCGGATGGCCTAGTGTCATTTTTTCAACCATTTCTACAGCCATGGCGCAAGCCGCCAATGCTCGGAGACACGCCGGCATCCCTTGTACCGGTATTGGAACTACTTTGGAAAAGAAAGCTACGGGACGCATATTGCCTCCAACATGCTCTTGGGCACAGACAGCAGCCATGGTTTTACAATTGTCCCTCGTATACAAGTGAAATGGTTTACAATAATCAAGTAGTCCTAATGCAGGGGCACTAATAATGCTAGTCTTTAGAGCTATGTAGGATTTAGACATGTCTGTGGTCCATTGTATACATTCCGGGCTGCCCCATTTTGTGGCTTGCCTTAGAATGGAATCGTGATGGGAGCGCTCAGGAATCCATTGTCTGCAATAGTTAATTATACCTAGAAAAGTGAGCATGTCCTTTCTAGTGGCTGGCTTTGGGATCTGTTGAATCGCTTGGATTCGTTTGGGACTGATGGACCGGTGGCCTTGGGAAAGCACAAAACCAAGGTAATCCACTTTTGTCACTCCTACTTGTAGCTTATGTTTTGCTATATTGTGACCTTCGGCAGCAAGGTGTTTTAACAGACTAATCGTATCTGCTGTATTTGCCTCCAGGTTAGGACTACACAACAGTAGGTCATCGACGTACTAAAGGAAGATGGAACCTTGGCTGGGTATCTATGACCGCAAGGTACGTTGCAGCCATAAGTAGCTGTGTCTCAGGGTCCAATCGGACACTAGACTCACGTCCAACCCACCCCGTCTAGTGACAGCTACTTTTACTCCAAGGGGACCCATAAGATCACGACCCAAAAGGTTAAGGGGACACCCAGTTATAATACGAAATTGATGCAAAAGGTGTTGGCCAATACAGGGTACCCTAACTTCAAGTGGTGGTGTGATGCGAGTCAGCACTCCATTAATCCCTAGAGAAGATTCAGATTTTCCAGTAGTGCCATCATACATATCCGAGCATAAGGTGGAGCATGTAGCTCCGGTGTCTACTAGAAATGGTAGGGGTTCTCCCTCCACCTCTAGGACCAAGTATGGTTGCCCATGATAACTTGCTGACACCACTGGAAAAGTTGGAGTGCTACCTTCTGGGCACCCCTATGGCCATTGTATGTTATGTTTGGGTGCCTCCGCGGGTGCAGGGGATATGTAAGGCTGTTGGTTATACTGTCGGGGATTGTAAGGCAGGCCAGAATTATTAGGGGGTTTTGTACATTCATTTTTCCAATGACCCTGTTCCCCACAGTTAAAACAATGTGTTCTGTTTGAAGTATAGTTTCCCCTAGCTCTTCCTCTCCCTCTAGCCCTCACATACATTTTATTACTCCCTGTATTATCCCTTTCCCTGGCCTGGAATGGGTCACAGTGCTGTAAACCCTGCTTTTGATAAAAAGCAACGTTTTTTCCCTCCAGTTTCCTGATGTAAAAACAACCTGCCCCTTCCTTTTCATGAATTCTTTTCAAGAAATCTGCTGGAGTCAACTCCGGCCATTCAGAGACAAGTTGTTTCACCAACATGGAAAGCTGAGGTTGCATATTACTAATGCAAGTCTGGACCTTCAGAGAGCCCATTGCTTCTCCGGATTCCATTCCAGCCTCTTCCTTCCAGCATTTATAAAAGCGCTTGACAAATTCTACTACTGTTTCCTTTGGATTCTGCTTGCACGCTAGTGTAATTGACATACTATGTTTATCCTTCCATACTCTATGCATTTCTACGCTTAATTCTTTCCACATATCGTCAAGTCCCTCACGTGTGTTTAGGGCATAGCTAATCGTTGGATCACAACTCAATTTACTAATAGTCTGTACATTGTCCCAGTCCCAACCTGATTCGGGGTCATAGTCTAGAAGTGCATCAATGATAATTCATGTTTTGTCCCTGTAACATTCTTTTTAAATACATAATACAAGCTGATGGATGTTGACGGGGGTTTGGTGCTCCCTTAGTAATTTCCCTTAGTTCACTCGGGGACAAAGGTTTTATAATTAATTGGTCTCCCACAGTGAGAAATGGCATACTAGCTTCTGGTTCAGCCTCCTCCTCCCCTTCTACCTTTTCATTCCGTCTTCTATATTGTGGGTTCAATGTAGGGGGGCAGGAAGGTGTTACTGGTTCGACCTTAATCGGGGGTTTGGGCATAATTGGGGGTTTAGTGACCTGGTATCGGGAAGTTACAGAAGGTCCCGGCATGGTCCATCCCTGGGGTACCCGAGTAGAGGCAATAGCAATGGTCTCTAGATCTATGTCATTCGGGGATGGAAGGCTAGGATATAACCTGTTATATGGTGGCAAAGGTGGGTGGGGGACGTTATGTTGGGCAGGGGGTGCTGAATATGTTGTCTGTTTCTGCTTCCTACTTTTACCCTTCTTTTTATTTCCGTCCACATCGATATATTTCCAGTGTGTAACAACTATCAGCCAATTTCTCTTGTAAGGTGTATCCAGTCCACGGATTCATCCATTACTTGTGGGATATTCTCCTTCCCAACAGGAAGCTGCAAGAGGATCACCCACAGCAGAGTTGTCTATATAGCTCCTCCCCTAACTGCCACCCCCAGTCATTCTCTTGCAGCTCTAGACAAGGGAAGTAGCTAGAGAGATGTGGTGCATTAATGTAGTTTATCTTCAATCAAAAGTTTATTATTTTCAAATGGTACCGGAGTTGTACTATTTTAGCCTCAGGCAGAAAGTTGAAGAAGAGTATGCCTGAGCTTTTTGATGAGCGGTTTGTAACTAAGATCCACTGGTGTTCTCACACATAACTGAAGAGATGGGTAACTTCAGCTGGGGGAATAGCGTGCAGGATTACCTGCTCTGATGTATGTGCAGTTTTAAATTTTTCTAAAGAGATGATAAGCTAGAAAATGCTGACAGTGCCTGATTTATTTAAGGTAAGCCTGATTACAGTGATTTAATAACGACTGGTATCATGCTTGCTGTAAAGGGTAATATTTTTGTTATTTACTCTCATTACTTAATAGATATAACGTTTGCTTGATGTATATAAACGTTTATTACAAATGGTGATAAAACTTTATTCTGGGGCCCAGTTTTTCCACATGGCTGACTAGATTTTGCCTAGGGATAGTTTTTTAAGGCCCTCTCACTGTGAGTACATGTTGGGAGGGGCCTATTTTTGTGCCTTAATTGCACAGTAGTTTTTGCAGCTTTAGACATCCAGCTTCCCTGAAGGAGTCCCCTGACATATAGGACCCCTCTAAAGGGTTTTTGTGCCTTCCAAAGTCATTGTATGGGCAGTTGGTTGTGACTGTTTAAAAACGGTTATATCGTTTTTTTTATCCGGTTTTGAGACTAAGGGGTTAATCATCCATTTTCAAGTGGGTGCAATGCTATTTCAGTCTATTATACACACTGTAAAAATTTCGTTGAATTTACTGCTTTTTTCACTGTTTCGCAGTTTCTGTGATTGTTTTTTTCTCTTAAAGGCACAGTACCGTTTTTATTTTTGGCTTGTTCACAGTTATTAAAGTGTTTTCCAAGCTTGCTGGTCTCTTTACTAGTCTGTTTAAACATGTCTGACATAGAGGAAACTCATTGTTCATTATGTTTAGAAGCCATTGTGGAACCCCCTCTTAGAATGTGTACCAAATGCACTGATTTTACTATAGATTACAAAGACCATATCTGGCTTTAAAAAATGTATCACCAGAAATTGACAAGGAGGAAGTTATGCCGTCTAACTCTCCCCACGTGTCAGAACCTATAACTCCCGCTCAGGGGACGCCAAGTACATCTAGCGCGCCCATTGCGTATACCTTACAAGACATGGCGGCAGTTATGAATCATACCCTTACAGAGGTATTATCTAAACTGCCAGGATTGCAAGGAAAGCGAGACAGCTCTGGGACTAGAATAAATACAGAGCTCTCTGACGCTTTAGTGGCTATGTCTGATACACCCTCACAATGTATTGAAGCTGAAGCAGGGGAGCTTCAATCTGTGGGTGATTTTTCTGATTCAGGGAAGATACTTCAACCTGATTCTGATATGTCTACATTTAAATTTAAGCTTGAGCACCTCCGCATATTGCTCAGGGAGGTCTTAGCAACTCTGGACGACTGTGACGCTATTGTAGTCCCAGAGAAAATATGTAGATTGGATAAATACTATGCAGTACCTACTTACACTGATGTTTTTCCAATCCCTAAGAGGTTTTCTGAAATTATTACTAAGGAATGGGATAGACCAGGTGTACCGTTCTCTCCCCCTCCTGTTTTTAAGAAGATTTTTCCTATAGACGCCGCTACACGGGACTTGTGGCAGACGGCCACTAAGGTGGAGGGAGCAGTTTCTACTCTAGCTAAGCGTACCACTATCCCTGTCGAGGACAGTTGTGCTTTTCTAGATCCAATGGACAAAAAATTAGAGGGTTACCTTAAGAAAATTTTTATTCAACAAGGTTTTTTTCTCCAGCCTCTTGCATGCATTGCCCCAGTCACTGCTGCTGCGGCTTTCTGGTTTGAGTCTCTAGAGGAGGCTCTACAAGTTGAAACCCCGTTGGAAGATATTATTGACAAGCTTAGGGCCCTTAAGCTAGCCAATTCATTTGTTTCTGACGCCGTTGTTCATTTAACCAAGCTAACGGCTAAAAATTCAGGTTTTGCTATTCAGGCGCGTAGTGCGCTATGGCTTAAATCCTGGTCAGCTGATGTGACTTCAAAGTCTAAACTTCTCAACATTCCCTTCAAAGGACAGACCCTATTCGGGCCTAGACTGAAGGAGATCATTTCTGACATCACTGGAGGAAAAGGTCACACCCTTCCTCAAGACAGGTCCAACAAGTTAAGGACCAAACAGTCTAGTTTCCGGCCCTTTCGAAACTTCAAGAGTGGTTCAACTTCCTCTAACACAAAATAAGAGGGAACTTTTGCCCAGTCTAAGCCGGTCTGGAGACCTAACCAGGCTTGGAACAAGGGGAAACAGGCCAAAAAGTCTGCTGCTGCCTCTAAGACAGCATGAAGGAGCAGCCTCCGATCCGGAAACGGATCTAGTAGGGGCAGACTCTCTCTCTTCGCCCAGGCTTGGGCAAGAGATGTCCAGGATCCCTGGGCATTGGAAATTGTGTCCAAGGGTTATCTTCTGGAATTCAAAACCTCTCCCCCAAAAGGGAGATTTCATCTCTCACAATTATCTGCAAACCAGATAAAGAGAGAGGCATTCTTACATTGTGTTTAAGACCTCCTAGTTATGGGAGTGATCCACCCAGTTCCGCAGGAGGAACAGGGGCAGGGCTTCTATTCAAATCTGTTTGTGGTTCCCAAGAAAGAGGGAACATTCAGACCAAGATGGAGACTATTCGAACTATCCTTCCTATGATCCAGGAGGGTCAATACATGACTACCATAGACTTAAAGGATGCTTATCTTCACATCCCGATACACAAAGATCATCATTGTTTTCTCAGGTTTGCCTTTCTAGACAGGCACTACCAGTTTGTGGCTCTTCCCTTCGGGTTGGCCACGGCACCAATAATCTTTACAAAGGTTCTAGGGTCCCTCCTAGCGGTCCTAAGGCCGCGGGTATAGCAGTAGCCCCTTACTTAGACGACATTCTGATACAGGCGTCGACTTTTGAAATCGCAAGGTCCCATACAGACATTGTTTTGGCATTTCTGAGGTCCCATGGGTCGAAGGTGAACGAAGAAAAGAGTTCTCTATCACCTCTAACAAGAGTTTCATTCCTAGGGACTCTGATAGATTCGGTAGAAATGAAGATTTACCTAACGAAGGCCAGATTGTCAAAACTTCTAGACTCTTGCCGTGTTCTTTATTCCACTTCTCGTCCTTCAGTGGCTCAGTGTATGGAAGTAATCGGTTTAATGGTAGCGGCAATGGACATAGTACCGTTTGCCCACCTACATCTCAGACCGCTGCAACTTTGCATGCTCAGTCAGTGGAATGGGGATTACACAGATTTGTCCCCTCTACTAAATCTGGATCAAGAAACCAGGAATTCTCTTCTCTGGTGGCTATGTCAGGTCCATCTGTCCAAGGGGATGAGCTTCCGCAGGCCAGATTGGACTATAGTAACGACAGATGCCAGCCTTCTGGGCTGGGGTGCAGTCTGGAACTCCCTGAAGGCTCAGGGCTTGTGGACTCAGGAGGAGGCACTCCTTCCGATAAACATTCTGAAACTAAGAGCGATTTTCAATGCTCTTCAGGCGTGGCCTCAGCTAGCTGGGGTCAGGTTCATGAGATTTCAGTCGGACAATATCACGACTGTAGCCTACATCAACCATCAGGGGGGAACAAGGAGTTCCCTAGCAATGTTGGAGGTTTCAAAGATAATTCTATGGGCAGAGGTTCACTCTTGCCATCTATCAGCTATCCATATCCCAGGTGTCGAGAACTGGGAGGCGGATTTTCTAAGTCGGCAGACTTTTCATCTGGGAGAATGGGAACTCCAACTGCAGGTATTTGCTCAGTTGATTCAACTTTGGGGCAAACCAGAACTGGATCTCATGGCGTCTCGCCAGAACGCCAAGCTTCCTTGTTACGGGACCAGGTCCAGGGACCCCAAGGCAGCGCTGATAGATGCTCTAGCAGCGCCTTGGTACTTCAACCTGGCTTATGTGTTTCCACCGTTTCCTCTGCTCCCTCGTCTGATTGCCAAGATCAGACAGGAGAGAGCTTTGGTGATTTTGATAGCACCTGCGTGGCCACGCAGGACTTGGTATGCAGACCTGGTGGACATGTCATCCTGTCCACCATGGACCCTGTCGCTGAGGCAGGACCTTCTACTTCAGGGTCCTTTCAACCATCCAAACCTAATATCTCTGCGTCTGACTGCGTGGAGATTGAACGCTTGATTTTATCAAAGCGTGGTTTCTCTGAATCGGTCATTGATACCTTAATTCAGGCTCGAAAGCCGGTTACCAGGAAAATCTATCATAAGATATGGTGTAAATATCTTCATTGGTGTGAATCCAAGGGTTACTCATGGAGTAAGGTCAGGATTCCTAGAATATTATCTTATCTCCAAGAAGGATTGGAGAAGGGATTGTCGGCTAGTTCCTTAAAGGGACAGATTTCTGCTCTGTCTATTCTTTTGCACAAGCGTCTGGCTAATACTCCAGACGTTCAGGCGTTTTGTCAGGCTTTAGTTCGAATCAAGCCTGTGTTTAAACCTGTGGCTCCGCCATGGAGTCTAAATGTAGTTCTTAAAGTTTTTCAAGGGGTTCCGTTTGAACCTTTGCATTCCATAGATATCAAGCTGTTGTCTTGGAAAGTTCTGTTTTTGGTAGCTATCTCCTCGGCTCAACGAGTTTCAGAGTTATCGGCTTTACAATGTGATTCTCCTTATCTCATTTTCCATGCTGATAAGGTAGTGTTGCGTACCAAACGTGGGTTTCTTCCTAAGGTGGTATCTAATAAGAATATCAATCAGGCGATTGTTGTTCCTTCACTATGTCCTAATCCTTCTTCAAAGAAGGAATGTCTATTACACAATCTTGATGTGGTCCAAGCTTTAAAATTCTATTTACAAGCCACTAAAGATTTTCGTCAAACATCTGCTTTGTGGTTTACTCTGGACAGAGGAGAGGCCAAAAGGCTTCGGCAACTTCTCTTTCTTTTTGGTTAAGAAGCATAATCCGCTTTGAGAGAATTACAGCTCATTCCACTAGAGCAGTAGCTTCCACATGGGCTTTTAAAAATGAGGCTTCTGTTGAACAGATTTGTAAGGCGGCGACTTGGTCTTCGCTTCATACCTTTTCTAAATTCTACAAATTTGATACTTTTGCTTCTTCGGAGGCTGTTTTTGGGAGAAAGGTCTTACAGGCAGTGGTGCCCTCCGTTTAAGCGCCTGCCTTGTCCCTCCCTTCATCCGTGTCCTATAGCTTTGGTATTGGTATCCCACAAGTAATGGATGAATCCGTGGACTGGATATACCTTACAAGAGAAAACAAAATTTATGCTTACCTGAGAAATTTATTTCTCTTGTGGTGTATCCAGTCCACGGCCCGCCCTGTCATTTTAAGGCAGGTGTTATTTATTTTTTAAACTACAGTCTCCACTGCACCCTATAGTTTCTCATTTCTTGCTTGTCTTCGGTCGAATGACTGGGGGTGGCAGTTAGGGGAGGAGCTGTATAGACAGCTCTGCTGTGGGTGATCCTCTTGTAGCTTCCTGTTGGGAAGGAGAATATCCCACAAGTAATGGATGAATCCGTGGACTGGATACACCACAAGAGAAATAAATTTATCAGGTAAGCATAAATTTTGTTTTTCCTCTCCCTTTCTCATATAGTCCATATCCCACCCTGGGTCACCCTTATACCATGGAAATGCTTCTTCATCAGCTAGACACAACCCTTTTACCATATTCATGTGAAATTTATCATTATACCCTTCTCTGGGGAATGGGTCAAAGCTTCTCATGGCTTCCGTCCATCCCACTATATTATCAACCCAGGGGACAACATACATGTATCCCTCGGGCGATACCCTCCCCACATAATCTTTACATGTCTCTCCTGGTCTAGGTGGTGGAATTTGTTTAGACTGGGATTTGCCCATTCTCAACTCCTAACTTATCCTTTAAAAATTACAAAACAATACAATACTGTACCTTTAAGAGCAATTAGTTATTGTATCTCTTGCAAAAACCAAACTAACTGGAATGGCTGTACTGAACCGAAGAGCTGCGACAAATTCCGTATCCAGTTTTTGTGCTTGAATGCTTAAGTTTGCAACAAGATACAATATCCCTATTCTCTTTCCTTCAGTTGCCACTTGCGTTCACCTTCTCTGGGTCAACGGGTTTCCCCTAGCCAGAGATGGGGGCGTCTTACAACGTTCAGAAACCTAACAGCAATACATATTAGCAGTAGTTAACACTTTATACAATAAGCAACATTTTGCCACTAGTTTTACCTCTCAGCCAGGCTTTAACCTATGTAACCTGATTTCTACCAAAGAAATCTATTATTCCCTTTTAGTCTACCAAAGACTGAATAAATTAGAATTTACCATAGATTCACATATATATATTTCCCAATTATTCCTATGTGGATGGGACTTTAGGGATCCCAGGGTAAGAGAAAAGGTCAGAATAAGAGACTCTGTTCAACTTACCTTACAGGGTCTCCTGTCCCATCCCACTTTCTGACACTAGCTTGTTGGGGTACACCTTTCCTCCTTAGCCCTGGCTGATAAGGGTCCACCACACGATTCTACAGAGCTCTAGGGACCAGAAAAAAACACACAGACACAGAGAGTGTTTCTCACTAGTTCCGTTTATTATTAGTATTCACAGTAATTATATAGCAGCTCACGTCACATGAGTCTATCTGAGAAACATGGTAAAGGAAGTTGTGGGGACTGCTTGCTGTATTTACAGACAATCATGTGAGTTTCAAACTACCCTTATGTGTCAGTTTCAAGTTACCCACTAAAATAATATACCCATAACAGACGCACAAAGACTACTTGTAAGCCAAACCCTGCCTGGAACAAATCCAAACAGCACAAGAAGTCTTCGCCTAATTCCAAAACTGCATGAAGGCGTGGCCCCCAATTCAAACTCAGCCGTTTCCAGGAGATTTGGAAACAGTTGCTCCAGGATTACTTGGCCATAGAAATGGTGTCTCAGGGGTACAAAATCAGCTTTAGGTCCAGACCTCCAAAAGGAATGTCTCATATTTCAAAAAAGCCAGAGAAGAGAGTGGCTTTTCTACAGTGTGTAAAAAAACCTAGAGGATATGGGGGTCATAACTCCAATTACATTACAGGATCAAGAAAAGAAGTTCTATTCAAATATTTTCATTGTTCCACAAAAAGAGGAAACTTTTCGACCCATATTGAATTTAAAGACATTGAACACATTTCTGAGCGTACCATCCTTCAAGATGGAAACCATTAGATTGATTCTACCCCTAGTATTTCAGGGGCAGTTCATGTCAACAATTGATGTGAAGGATGCGTACCTTCACATTCCTATCATCCATATCATCATTAGTTTCTCTGGTCTGCTTTTCTAAACAAACATTACAGTTTGTTGCTCTTCTCTTCAGGTTTTCTACAGCTCCCTGAATCTTTACCAAAGTGTTGGGAACTATTCTTTCTGTAATTTGTCTCCAGGATATAGCAGTTGCTCCGTACCTGGACGATATCTTTGTACAAGCCCCATCTTTACCTTTAGCAATTTCTCACACAGAGAAGTTACTTTGGTTTCTTCGCAGACATGGTTGGATAATCAACCTCTCAAAAAGTTCACTCACCTTAGACAAGGTTGGGTTTCTTAGGAGTGATTATAGACTTGTTAACAATTAGACATTTTTTGGCACATCAGAGCAAGGTCAAACTTAGCTTGCCGAGATCTTCAGTTGACTTCTTTCCAATCAGTAGCTCAATGTTTGGAGGGGGTAGGCCTCATGGTAGCGGTGTCTGACTCCATTTCTTTTGTATGGCTGCAGTTGTGTATACTCCATCAGTGGAACGGGGATCATTCGGATCTTTCACAATGGATAAAATTAGATCAGTCCATCAGACAGTCTCAAGTGGTGGTTGGACCCTCATCCACTTTCTGTAGGCATGGATCATCCACAGTGGAAGATATTCACCATGGATGGCAGCCTTATGGGTTGGGGTGCAGTTTGGGGTCATTAGGACCCAAGGTGTCTGGAATCCTCAAGAAACCTCATCAATATTCTGGAACTCAGAGCAATTTTCCATGCTTGAGTCATCAGGCTCTTCATCCGGGGGGAATGGTCTCTGAATCAAGAGATTTTCAGCCGTGTAGTGCACAGGTGGAGGATGCCCGAGATAGACCTCATGGCTTCTCGTCTAAATCACAAATTACCACAGTACAGATCAAGGTCGATAGATTCTCAAGCGGAATTAATAGACACATTAACTTCTCCTTGGCGGTACAATATTAAAAACCTATTTCCTCTGATTGTGCTTCTTCCACAGATTGTGGCACGTTTCAAGCTGGAGCATATTCCAACTCTTTAGCTCCGGCATGGCTTTGCAGGACTTGGTATGCGAATCTGGCGAGGATGTCCAACGATTCGCCTTGGCATCTACCACTGAGATCAGATATTCTGTATCAGGGTCCATTCTTTTATCAAAATCTTCAGTCTCTTTATTTAACTGCTTGGAGGTTAAACGGTTGATACTTTCACAGAGAGGTTTCTCTGATTCGATAATTGATACTTTGGTACAGGCTTTGGATGAATTCCACAAATTCTCCAGTTTTTGCAGGGGGGGGTCTGAATAAGGGACTTGCAGCTAGTTCCTTAAAGGGTCAGATTTCAGCTTTGTCGGTCTTATTGCATAGAATATTGGCTTGCTTGCCCAACATTCAATCTTTCATTCAGGCTCTACACAGAATTAGGCCAGTGATTAAGTCACCTTCTCCTCTGTGGAGTTTATATTTGGTTTTAAATGTTTTACAACATACACCTTTTGAACCTATGCATTATCTGGATCTCAACCTACTTTCTTGGAAGGTACTTTTCTTGTTGGTTATTTCTTCTGCATGTAGAGTGTCAGAATTATCAGCGTTTACTTGGGAGATTCCTTATTTGGTCAATCACTGTTATGTCCCTTTTGTTTGCCATTCTCAAATGTTGTACCTAGATTCCTGAATTACTTAATAAAGGTGTATCACTATATGCCAGTTACTACATATGGAGCATACTGGAACTGCGTCTAATCATGTTAATCTTTAGATAGTAGATTGTCTGAATGTGTAATGTGTCAAAATATAACTGTTGTACCCCCTGCATAACTTTGTACTTATTCTATGGATCACCTGATGCATGCTAAACAATCTTTAGCTGCACTTGCCTCTAAAGGTTTTTTTATGATTTTCTGCACTCTATAGTATAGGAAAGTTTGTTGACTATGCCATCTCAAGTCAGCACAAAAAGCTCTATGTCTGATAATCAGCCTTCTGGGGATATTCCTTCCCATTTTGGTCATCTTAAGACTAAGTTATGTAAGGATATCCTGTAGGATTTAGAATCCATCTCCTCAGATTCGTCTTATGAGGGTGAATAATTTTGAGGATCATGAGTCTCTCAGAACAGGTCTCAGATTCATCTTTTATGTTCAAATTTGAACAACTGCGTACTTTACTTAAAAGGACACTGAACCCAAAAATTTTCATTCGTGATTCAGATAGAGCATGCAATTTTAAGCAACTTTCTAATTTACTCCTATTATCAAATTGTCTTCATTCTCTTGGTATCTGTATTTGAAATGCAAGAATGTAAGTTTAGATGCCAGCCCATTTTTGGTTAACAACCTGGGTTGTTCTTGCTGATTGGTGGATAAATTCATCCACCAATAAAAAAAAATGCTGTCCACAGTGCTGAACCAAAAAAAGAAGCTTAGATGCCTTCTTTTTCAAATAAAGATAGCAAAAGAATGAAGAAACATTGATAATAGGAGTAAATTAGAACGTTTCTTAAAATAGCATGCTCTATCTGAATCACGAAAGAAAAAAATTTGGGTTCAGTGTCCCTTTAAGGAAGTATTATGTATGTCAAGAGAACAAGATCTAAGCTAGCAGAGAAACAAATCTGTTAAACAATAAGCTTTAATTTAAAGCCTACTCCTGAGGTTCCTGAAATATTTTCCTGTTCCAGATGCCATTACTTACCTTGCCAAGCATACAACAATTTATTTAGAGCGTGGCACCTCTTTTATTGATCCAATGACTCTGAAATTAGAGTCCTACATAGATGGGTCTTTCTGCAAGCGGGACTTTTATTCAGACCAGCTATAAGTAGACCGGTGCATTTGGATGTTTCTGATACCTCCAAATGCCGAAGAAGGCAGCCCTTCCTGCAAGTTTTCTAGTTTCGGAGCCAAATTTATACTGTCCAAATCCAGATTTTAGTGTGTTGCTGTTTTACACGTATAAATTCACTCTCAAAATAGCCGACCAGCACGCAGGGCTGCCTTCTTCCGCATTTAGAAGTATCTGCAACCTCCAAATGTACAGGTCTAGCTATAATTATTGCCTGAGTTGCTGCTGCTTCTTTTCTTCTTAAAAGGGAAGAGTCCACAGCTGCATTAATTACTTTTGGGAAATACGGAACCTGGCCATCAGGAGGAGGCAAAGACACCCCAGCCAAAGGCTTAAATACCTCCCCAACTTCCCTCATCCCCCAGTCATTCTTTGCCTTTTGTCACAGGAGGTTGGCAGAAAAGTGTCAGAAGTTTGAGATAGTCTCTCATGGAGGGTAGTACTCTTCCCAATGGTTCTGGTGTTTTAAATAATCCTGTCAGCCTTTCAGTGAGAGCATGGATGAAAGTTAGAGTTTGGAGATGCAGGGAGAGTTTTCCTGTGAACCCATCCCGACTCATATTAAAGGGACACTGTAGTCAGAATTGTAATGGTTATATCACACACGAGTATACAGGTAAATAAAGCTTTTTATAATGTTGATCATGTATTAAATGTGTACCGTTTTCACAATATATATGCTTAAAATATTTAATTTTTCCAAACCCACTGTGTTGTCTGCGTTTACGGATTTGCAATCCGGGCTGACAACTGCAGTTGTACGATGGTGACTCCTAGACGCAATGCTCATGCGCAAGTTAGCGCAACGTCATCGGATATGTCACCATCTTATGTGGAAGAAGACACAGTCAAATTTTTTTTTTCTGTTAGCTCTCATGTCGGCTTGAGTACCGCAATATGCTCATATAAGACGAATCAAATGGTATTGCGCATGCATTAAATGAGGATAATGTAATTAAATTAGATGCAAATACTCCACGGCCGATTGGCGAGTTTGTTAGCCCTTAGACTGCCCACATTTGAGGGCTGGATGACGTGATGTCAAGGGGATAAAATAAAAAATAATTTTACTGCTAAAGGGAGCTTCGTTTCATAAAATAACAAGGTACATTACATTGCTATGATATTTTAAATGATAAATGGCTAAATTACGAGTCTTTCGGGAAGGTGAAAAAGCAGTGTTAACAGGTCCTAATGCTGCTTTTTTACGTCCGCTGCTATTACAAGTCTTGCAGTTATAGGTGTACCGCACACTTTTTTGGCCTTACCGCAAACCAACTTACGTAAATTTCATAAAGGCTTTTTTCTATGGGACTTCCATAGCGCCGGTATTACAAGTTTATCCTGGGAGGCCAAAAAGTGAGTGGTACACCCTCTACCGCTAAGATTCCTAACGCATTTTAAAGTCAGTAGTTATGAGTTTTAAGCTACAAAGCTGTAGCATAATACTCATAACTAAAGTGCTAAAAAGTACACTAACACCCATAAACTACCTATTAACCCCTAAACCGAGGCCCTCCCGCATCGCAAACACTAAAATAAAATGATTAACCCCTAATCTGCTGCACTGGACATCTCCGCCACTAGAATAAACATATTAACCCCTGAACCGCCGCACTCCCTCCTCGCAAACACTAGTTAAATATTAATAACCCCTAATCTGCCGCCCCTAACATCGCCACCACCTACATTATACTTATTAACCCCTAATCTGCCGTCCCCAACGTTGCCGCCACTATTCTAAATTTATTAACCCTTTAAACCTAGGTCTAACCCTAACACCCCCCTAGCTTAAATATAATTCAAAAAAATCTAAATAAAATTCCTATGATTACCTAAATTATTCCTATTTAAAACTAAATACTTACCTATAAAATAAACCCTAAGATAGCTACAATATAACTAATAGTTACATTGTATCTAGCTTAGGGTTTATTTTTATTTTACAGACAAGTTTGTATTTATTTTAACTAGGTAGAATAGTTACTAAATAGTTATTAACTATTTACTAACTACCTACCTAAAATAAATACAAATTTACCTGTAAAATACAACCTAACCTAAGTTACACTAACACTTAACACTACAATCAAAAACAATTAAATAAATTAAATACAATTAAATAAATTAAATACAATTAGCTAAATTTAAAAAAAAAAAAACACTAAATTGCAGAAAATAAAAAACAAATTACAAGATATTTAAACTAATTACACCTAATCTAAGAGCCCTATCAAAATAAAAAAAGCCCCCCCCCCCCCCAAAAAAAAAGAAAAAAAAACCTAGCCTAAACTAAACTATCAATAGCCCTTAAAAGGGTCTTTTGCAGGGCATAGCCCAAATAAATCAGCTCTTTCTTCTGTTAAGTGTGATCAGTCCACGGGTCATCATTACTTCTGGGATATTACTCCTCCCCAACAGGAAGTGCAAGAGGATTCACCCAGCAGAGCTGCATATAGCTCCTCCCCTCTACGTCACTCCCAGTCATTCTCTTGCACCCAACGACTAGATAGGATGTGTGAGAGGACTATGGTGATTATACTTAGTTTTATATCTTCAATCAAAAGTTTGTTATTTTAAAATAGCACCGGAGTGTGTTATTATCTCTCTGGCAGAGTTTGAAGAAGAATCTACCAGAGTTTTTGTTATGATTTTAGCCGGAGTAGTTAAGATCATATTGCTGTTTCTCGGCCATCTGAGGAGAGGTAAACTTCAGATCAGGGGACAGCGGGCAGATGAATCTGCATAGAGGTATGTAGCAGTTTTTATTTTCTGACAATGGAATTGATGAGAAAATCCTGCCATACCGATATAATGTCATGTATATATACTTTACACTTCAGTATTCTGGGGAATGGTACTTCACTAGAATTACACTGTAAGAAATACATAAAGCTGTTTAATAACTAGAGATTATGTTTAACGTTTTTGCTGGAATGTAAAATCGTTTTCATTTACTGAGGTACTGAGTGAATAAATGTTTGGGCACTATTTTTCCACTTGGCAGTTGCTTAATCTGTTTTCTGACAGTTTCTGTTCTCCCTCACTGCTGTGTGTGAGGGGGAGGGGCCGTTTTTTGGCGCTTTTACTACGCATCAAATATTTCAGTCAGCAACTCATTGTATTCCCTGCATGATCCGGTTCATCTCTACAGAGCTCAGGGGTCTTCAAAACTCATTTTGAGGGAGGTAATTTCTCTCAGCAGAGCTCTGAGAATTATAGTTTGACTGAGATAAAAAACGTTTATTCTGTAATTTGTTTCCTGCTTTCAGAATTTGTTATCTTTGCTAATGGGATTAAACCTTTGCTAAAGTTGTGTTATTTTCAAGGATTGAGGCTATAACTGTTTCAATTTATTAATTTTCAACTGTCATAGATCTTCTGTGCTTCTTAAAGGCACAGTACGTTTTAATATTATTCTAATTGAATTGTATTTCCAAGTTACAAGTTTATTTGCTAGTGTGTTAAACATGTCTGATTCAGAGGATGATACCTGTGTCATTTGTTGCAATGCCAAAGTGGAGCCCAATAGAAATTTATGTACTAACTGTATTGATGCTACTTTAAATAAAAGTCAATCTGTACAAATTGAACAAATTTCACCAAACAACGAGGGGAGAGTTATGCCGACTAACTCGCCTCACGTGTCAGTACCTACATCTCCCGCTCAGAGGGAGGTGCGTGATATTGTAGCGCCGAGTACATCTGGGCGGCCATTACAAATCACATTACAGGATATGGCTACTGTTATGACTGAGGTTTTGGCTAAATTACCAGAACTAAGAGGTAAGCGTGATCACTCTGGGGTGAGAACAGAGTGCGCTGATAATATTAGGGCCATGTCAGACACTGCGTCACAGGTGGCAGAACATGAGGACGGAGAACTTCATTCTGTGGGTGACGGTTCTGATCCAAACAGACTGGATTCAGATATTTCAAATTTTAAATTTAAACTGGAAAACCTCCGTGTATTACTAGGGGAGGTGTTAGCGGCTCTGAATGATTGTAACACAGTTGCAATACCAGAGAAAATGTGTAGGTTGGATAAATATTTTGCGGTACCGACGAGTACTGAGGTTTTTCCTATACCTAAGAGACTTACTGAAATTGTTACTAAGGAGTGGGATAGACCCGGTGTGCCGTTCTCACCCCCTCCGATATTTAGAAAAATGTTTCCAATAGACGCCACCACAAGGGACTTATGGCAAACGGTCCCTAAGGTGGAGGGAGCAGTTTCTACCTTAGCTAAGCGTACCACTATCCCGGTGGAGGATAGCTGTGCTTTTTCAGATCCAATGGATAAAAAATTAGAGGGTTACCTTAAGAAAATGTTTGTTCAACAAGGTTTTATATTGCAACCCCTTGCATGCATTGCGCCGATCACGGCTGCAGCGGCATTCTGGATTGAGTCTCTGGAAGAGAACATTGGTTCAGCTACTCTGGACGACATTACGGACAGGCTTAGAGTCCTTAAACTAGCTAATTCATTCATTTCGGAGGCCGTAGTACATCTTACTAAACTTACGGCGAAGAATTCAGGATTCGCCATTCAGGCACGCAGGGCGCTGTGGCTAAAATCCTGGTCAGCTGATGTTACTTCTAAGTCTAAATTGCTTAATATACCTTTCAAAGGGCAGACCTTATTCGGGCCCGGGTTGAAAGAGATTATCGCTGACATTACAGGAGGTAAAGGCCATGCCCTGCCTCAGGACAAAGCCAAGACTAGACAGTCTAATTTTCGTTCCTTTCGTAATTTCAAAGCAGGAGCAGCATCAACTTCCTCTGCACCAAAACAGGAAGGAGCTGTTGCTCGCTACAGACAAGGCTGGAAACCTAACCAGTCCTGGAACAAGGGCAAGCAGACTAGGAAACCTGCTGCTGCCCCTAAAACAGCATGAATTGAGGGCCCCCGATCCGGGATCGGATCTAGTGGGGGGCAGACTTTCTCTCTTCGCCCAGGCTTGGGCAAGAGATGTTCAGGATCCCTGGGCGCTAGAGATAATATCTCAGGGATACCTTCTGGACTTCAAATACTCTCCTCCAAGAGAGAGATTTCATCTGTCAAGATTGTCAACAATCCAGACAAAGAAAGAGGCGTTTCTACGCTGCGTACAAGAGCTCTTGTTAATGGGAGTAATCCATCCAGTTCCACGATCGGAACAGGGACAGGGGTTTTACTCAAATCTGTTTGTGGTTCCCAAAAAAGAGGGAACTTTCAGACCAATCCTGGACTTAAAGATCCTAAACAAATTCCTAAGAGTTCCATCGTTCAAGATGGAGACTATTCGGACAATTTTACCTATGATCCAAGAGGGTCAGTACATGACCACTGTAGATTTAAAAGATGCTTACCTTCACATACCGATTCACAAAGATCATTATCGGTACCTAAGGTTTGCCTTCCTAGACAGGCATTACCAGTTTGTGGCTCTTCCATTCGGATTGGCTACAGCTCCAAGAATCTTCACAAAGGTTCTGGGTGCTCTTCTGGCGGTACTAAGACCGCGGGGAATCTCGGTAGCTCCATACCTAGACGACATTCTGATACAAGCTTCAAGCTTTCAAACTGCCAAGTCTCATACAGAGTTAGTGCTGGCATTTCTAAGGTCACATTGATAGAAGGTGAACGAAAAGAAAAGTTCACTCGTTCCACTCACAAGAGTTCCCTTCCTGGGGACTCTTATAGATTCTGTAGAAATGAAGATTTACCTGACAGAGGACAGGCTAACAAGACTTCAAAGTGCTTGCCGCACCCTTCATTCCATTCAACACCCGTCAGTGGCTCAATGCATGGAGGTAATCGGCTTAATGGTAGCGGCAATGGACATAGTTCCCTTTGCACGCTTACACCTCAGACCACTGCAACTGTGCATGCTAAGTCAGTGGAATGGGGATTACTCAGACTTATCCCCTTCTCTGAATCTGGATCAAGAGACCAGAAATTCTCTTCTATGGTGGCTTTCTCGGCCACATCTGTCCAGGGGGATGCCATTCAGCAGACCAGACTGGACAATTGTAACAACAGACGCCAGCCTTCTAGGTTGGGGTGCCGTCTGGAATTCTCTGAAGGCTCAGGGACAATGGAGTCAGGAGGAGAGTCTCCTGCCAATAAACATTCTGGAATTGAGAGCAGTTCTCAATGCCCTCCTGGCTTGGCCCCAGTTGACAACTCGGGGGTTCATCAGGTTTCAGTCGGACAACATCACGACTGTAGCTTACATCAACCATCAGGGAGGGACAAGAAGCTCCCTAGCTATGATGGAAGTATCAAAGATAATTCGCTGGGCAGAGTCTCACTCTTGCCACCTGTCAGCAATCCACATCCCGGGAGTGGAGAACTGGGAGGCGGATTTCTTAAGTCGTCAGACTTTTCATCCGGGGGAGTGGGAACTTCATCCGGAGGTCTTTGCCCAAATACTTCGACGTTGGGGCAAACCAGAGATAGATCTCATGGCGTCTCGACAGAACGCCAAGCTTCCTCGTTACGGGTCCAGATCCAGGGATCCAGGAGCAGTCCTGATAGATGCTCTGACAGCACCTTGGGACTTCAGGATGGCTTACGTGTTTCCACCCTTCCCGTTGCTTCCTCAATTGATTGCCAGAATCAAACAAGAGAGAGCATCAGTGATTCTAATAGCACCTGCGTGGCCACGCAGGACTTGGTATGCAGACCTGGTGGACATGTCATCCTGTCCACCTTGGTCTCTACCTCTGAAACAGGACCTTCTGATTCAGGGTCCCTTCAAACATCAAAATCTAACTTCTCTGAAGCTGACTGCTTGGAAATTGAACGCTTGATTTTATCAAGACGTGGGTTTTCTGAGTCAGTTATTGATACCTTAATACAGGCTAGGAAACCTGTTACCAGAAAGATTTACCATAAGATATGGCGTAAATACCTATATTGGTGTGAATCCAAAGGTTACTCTTGGAGTAAGGTTAGGATTCCTAGGATATTGTCTTTTCTACAAGAAGGTTTAGAAAAGGGTTTATCTGCTAGTTCATTAAAGGGACAGATCTCAGCTCTGTCCATTCTGTTACACAAACGTCTGTCAGAAGTTCCTGACGTCCAGGCTTTTTGTCAGGCTTTGGCCAGGATTAAGCCTGTGTTTAAAACTGTTGCTCCACCATGGAGTTTAAACCTTGTTCTTAATGTTTTACAGGGCGTTCCGTTTGAACCCCTTCATTCCATTGATATAAAGTTGTTATCTTGGAAAGTTCTATTTTTAATGGCTATTTCCTCGGCTCGAAGAGTCTCTGAATTATCAGCCTTACATTGTGATTCTCCTTATTTGATTTTTCATTCGGATAAGGTAGTCCTGCGTACTAAACCTGGGTTCTTACCTAAGGTAGTTACTAACAGGAATATCAATCAAGAGATTGTTGTTCCTTCTTTATGCCCAAATCCTTCTTCAAAGAAGGAACGTCTACTGCACAACCTGGATGTAGTCCGTGCTCTAAAATTTTACTTACAGGCAACTAAGGAATTTTGACAAACGTCTTCTCTGTTTGTCATTTACTCTGGGCAGAGGAGAGGTCAAAAAGCTTCCGCTACCTCTCTTTCTTTTTGGCTTCGTAGCATAATTCGTTTAGCTTATGAGACTGCTGGACAGCAGCCTCCTGAAAGAATTACAGCTCATTCTACTAGAGCTGTGGCTTCCACTTGGGCCTTCAAGAATGAGGCCTCTGTTGAACAGATTTGCAAGGCTGCAACTTGGTCTTCGCTTCATACTTTTTCCAAATTTTACAAATTTGACACTTTTGCTTCATCGGAGGCTATTTTTGGGAGAAAGGTTCTTCAGGCAGTGGTTCCTTCTGTATAAAGAGCCTGCCTATCCCTCCCATCATCCGTGTACTTTTGCTTTGGTATTGGTATCCCAGAAGTAATGATGACCCGTGGACTGATCACACTTAACAGAAGAAAACATAATTTATGCTTACCTGATAAATTCCTTTCTTCTGTAGTGTGATCAGTCCACGGCCCGCCCTGTTTTTAAGGCAGGTAAATATTTTTTAATTTATACTCCAGTCACCACTTCACCCTTGGCTTTTCCTTTCTCGTTGGTCCTTGGTCGAATGACTGGGAGTGACGTAGAGGGGAGGAGCTATATGCAGCTCTGCTGGGTGAATCCTCTTGCACTTCCTGTTGGGGAGGAGTAATATCCCAGAAGTAATGATGACCCGTGGACTGATCACACTACAGAAGAAAGGAATTTATCAGGTAAGCATAAATTATGTTTTTACCTGAAAAAGAAATACAAACAACCCCCCCCCCAACAGTAAAACCCACCACCCACACAACCAACCCCCAAATAAAACCCTAACTAAAAAAACCTAAGCTCCCCATTGCCCTGAAAAGGGCATTTGGATGGGCATTGCCCTTAAAAGGGCATTTAGCTCTATTGCTGCCCAAAGCCCTAACCTTAAAATAAAACCCACCCAATACACCCTTAAAAAATCCTAACACTAAACCCCGAAGATTCACTTACCGGGAGAAGTCTTCATCCAAGCGGCAAGATGTCCTCAATGAAGTCGGCAGAAGTGGTCCTCCAGAAGGGCAGAAGTGGTCCTCCAGACGGGCAGAAGTGGTCCTCCAGACGGCATCTTCTATCTTCATCCTTCCGACGCGGAGCGGCTCCATCTTCAAGACATCCGGCGCGGAGCATTCTCTTCTTCCGACGTCTTCTTGCTGAATGAAGGTACCTTTAAGTGACGTCATCCAAGATGGCGTCCCTTAGATTCCGATTGGCTGATAGAATTCTATCAGCCAATCAGAATTAAGGTTGAAAAAATCCTATTGGCTGATCCAATCAGCCGATAGAATTGAGCTCGCATTCTAGCCAATAGGATTGGAGTTCATTCCTATTGGCTGATTGCATTAGCCAATAGGATTTTTTCAACCTTAATTCCGATTGGCTGATAGAATTCTATCAGCCAATCGGAATCTAAGGGACCCCATCTTGGATGACGTCACTTAAAGGTACCTTCACTTACCGGGAAGACTTCTCCCGGTAAGTGAATCTTCGGGGGTTAGTGTTAGGATTTTTTAAGGGTGTATTGGGTGGGTTTTATTTTTAGGTTAGGGCTTTGGGCACCAATATAGCTAAATGCCCTTTTAATGGCAATGCCCATCCAAATGCCCTTTTCAGGGCAATGGGGAGCTTATATTTTTTTAGTTAGGGTTTTATTTGGGGGGTTGGTTGTGTGGGTGGTGGGTTTTACTGTTGGGGGGGTTGTTTGTATTTCTTTTTCAGGTAAAAGAGCTGATTTCTTTGGGGCAATGCCCCGCAAAAGGCCCTTTTAAGGGCTATTGATAGTTTAGTTTAGGCTAGGGGTTTTTTTTTATTTTGGGGGGGCTTTTTTTATTTTGATAGGGCTTTTAGATTAGGTGTAATTAGTTTAAATATCTTGTATCTTGTTTTTTATTTTCTGTAATTTAATGTTTTGTTTTGTTTTTTAATTTAGCTAATTGTATTTCTTTTACAAGATATGACGAGTCCACGGATTTCATCCTTGGGATTTCGACTCCTGGTCAGCAGGAGGAGGCAAAGAGCACCACAGCGGAGCTGTATATATAGCTCCTCCCTTCCCTCCCACTCCAGTCATTCTCTTTGCCTGTGTTAGTGATAGGAAGAGGTAAAGTGAGGTGTTAGTTTTAGATTCTGCAATCAAGAGTTTATTATTTTTTAAAGTGGTGCCTCTGTGTGCTACTTGTGCTGGGGTGTAGCCTAGACCAGATCACTCTCTTCAGTAACAAAAAGAGAAGCATTTGGTGGCTTCAAAGCAATAGGAACTGGTGGAACATAACTCTCACTGCGCCTCCTATACATTGTTTGCTGCCCTAATACTGATAGCCTAAACACTTTTAACTCAGGCTGATCTTTGTCCACAGGGCTATGGGAGGGAGAGAGCCTCTGAAAACCTGCTGGACGGCCATGCTGTCGCACAGCTTTCCAGGTAAGTGCTGATTTTTTATTCTGGGGGGACCTCAGAAAATTCGAGCTCTTATAATATGTGACAGGACTCCTACATGTAAACGGAGGGACAGCACATACTGAGCGGGGGACTAAAGTTCCAGCAGGGCTCTTACTGTGTTTTGCTGACACAGAGTTAATGTTCCTGGCCAGTCACATATACTGGGGCTAGGTACGCATAGGAACAGGGCTCTTACTGTGTTGGGACACGTCATCTCATGTATATGGCATATTTTTTGCTGACACAGAAGTTAATGTCAGTTGGTTAACGTCCAGGAGCTGGTTCCGTTAATGTTAAGTATAACGTTTATTTTACTGGCATGGTGTATGGGTCACTTCGGTTTATGTTTCATAAATTCGGCTGTTTTTCAAGCCATGCATGTTGAGACTAGATTGAGCTCGATTGCCCCCAATCTATATAATTCTCAGTTTCTCTAACTCCCGGTGGCCTATCTATAAGGAATTAATTGCGACCGGGAGATTGAGAGCGCACGCCCAGGATGGGCAGAGTTGTTAATTTGCGCCGCTTTCGGGCGCTTACTATGTCCCCAGAGCATATATTAGTCAAATGCCGGGAATTGAGGATCCTTCACACCCACGATGGGCGGAGTTGCTAAGCGCGCCACTTTCAGGCGCTTTCTCTGTCTCTAGGAGTAACGGGAGTTGGAGCGTCCTAACGCCCACGAGGGGCGGAGCTCTGTGATGCCTGTTTGGATGCCTGGGACAGAGCCTCGCACGCAGTCAGTGTGGTTATCCTTGCGAGTTTAACACACTGTGAGAGTGCAGCATTTATATGTCTTGTTGCAGTGTGTATTGCACAGATGAAATAGGTTAATAGACATTCCTATATGTACATGCATAAACCTTAAGATATTTGCATTTGGTTACTTTAACATGATCTCTGAGTAAAGAAGGGCTGCAGATTTCTTGTTAATCATTCCAACCATGCAGGTTGAAGTTACTGTTATTTAAAGAGACAGTACCGTTTTTTATATGTTATTGTTATTGCATAAATTCAACTGTTTATTTGTTATTTCCTCCTTTGTGTCTATAGGATGGAACAACTGCTCAAAAAAGACAGTTTCTTTCAAGATTTAAAGAGACAGTACGGTCTTTTTATGTGCACATTTTATCAAGGAATTTCAGTTGTTTTCTTTGATCATTCATCCCTTATGATTTGGGATGGAACAAAAGCGTACATAATGAGACAATTTTCATTTTTTGTGTGTACCTTTTATTAAAAAAAAACAAGTTGATAATGGTCAAATTGTGCCATTCTTTCCTCCTATAAGAGTTCCTTGGAACTTTATGGCCCACACGCGGTGCCCTGCGCGTTTTTTCAGTAGTTCTATTTCCAATGCTTCCTCCATATTATGAAGGAGGGATATACTTTGGGATTTTCCAAATTCTTGGAGATGTTCCTGGACAGACAATCTGGACAGACGGTCCCTAATGGTAGAGGGGGCTATTTCTACCCTGGCCAAGCGATCTTCTATTCCTATCGGGATAGTTATGCTTTTAAAGACCTGAAAGCTAGAGGGTCTTGTAAAGAAAGTTTACATCCACCAGGGGTTTCTTTTACAATCGGCGGCCTGCACTGTTACTGTGACTAGTGCGGCTGCTTTCTGGTTTGCGGCTCTAGAGAAGTCTCTTAAGATAGAGACTCCATTGGAAGAGATACAGGATCGGATTAAAGCTCTTAAACTAACTAAAGCTTTTAATTATTCCTTACCAGGGGAAGACCCTGTTCGGGTCTGACTTGGAGGAAATGATTTCTGAAGGTAAGGAGTCCAAACAGAGTGATTTTCGTTCCTTTCAAAATTTAAAGGAATTCCCTCTTCCTCTTCCGCTAAACAGGAAGGGGATTATCCACAAAACAGGTCCATTTGGACAACCAGTCTTGGATCAAGGGTACACAATCCAAGAAGCCTGCTGCTGCTACCGAGACAGCATGAAGGGGCGGCCCCCGATCCGGGACAGGATCTAGTAGGGGGCAGACTTTCTCTTTTTGTCCAGGTTTGGATAAGAGACGTTCAGGATCCAGGGACACTGGAAATAGTGTCTCAAGGGTATCAGTTGAAATTCAAAAATTCCTTCCCCAGAGGAAGGTTTCTTTCACGCTTGTCTGTAGACCAGATAAAAGAAAGGCATTCTTACGCTGTGTAGGAGACCTCTCCTCCATGGGAGTAATTTGCCCCATTCCAATTCAGGAACAGAGGCTGGGGTTTACTCAAAACAAGTTTCTCAGAGTTCCATCCTTCAAGATGGAGACTATCAGGACAATTCTTCCATTGATCCAGGAGGGTCAATATATGACTACCGTGGACTTAAAGGATGCATATCTTCATATTCCTTTCCACAGAGATCATCACCAGTTCCTGAGGTTTGCCTTCTGGACAAACACTTTCAGTTTCGTGGCCCTTCCTTTCGGGTTGGCCGCAGCACCCTGGATCTTCACAAAGGTTCTAGGGTCTCTGCTGGCGGTTCTCAGACCGCGCGGCATTGCAGTGGCGCCTTATCTGGACGATATTCTGATCCAGGCGTCGTCTTATCAGCGGACAAAGTTTCATTCCAACATTGTTCTATCCTTTCTAAGGACTCACGGGTGGAAAGTGAATCTAGAAAAGAGTTCACTAATTCCTCTGACAAGGTTTACTTTCCTGGGAACTCTAATAGACTCTATATCCATGAATATCTTTTTGACGGAAGTCAGAAAGTTAAAGATTCTGAATACATGTCGATTCCTTCAGTCCAATCCTCGGCCATCAGTGGCTCAGTGTATGGAGGTAATTGGATTGATGGTGGAGGCAATGGACATCATTCCGTTTGCTAATTTTCATCTCAGTCCTTTATAACTGAGCATGCTCAGACAGTGGAATGGAGATTATGCAAATTTGTCTCCTCAAATAGCACTGGGTCAAGAGACAAGGGTTTTTCTTCTTTGGTGGTTGTCGCCGGATCAGCTGTCCCAAGGGACGTGTTTCCCCAGACCCTCATGGGTGATAGTGACAACGGATGCCAGTCTACTAGGATGGGGCACAGTCTGGAATTCTCTGAAGGCTCAGGGTGTGTGGACTCATTCGGAGTCTCTACTTCCAATCAATATTCTGAGAGTTGAGAACAATATTCAATGCGCTTCAGGCTTGGCCTCAGTTGGCTTCGGCCAAATTCATCCGATTCAGTCGGACAACATCACGACAGTGGCTTACATCAGTCATCGGGGAGGAACAAGGAGTTCCTAAGCGATGACAGAAGTATCCAAGATAATTCGGTGGGCAGAGGCTCACTCTTATTATCTGTTAGCAATCTACGTCCCAGGAGTGGACAACTGGGAGGCGGATTTTTTGAGCAGACAGACGTTTCATCCGGGGGAATGGGAACTCCGTCCAGAGGTTTTTGCCACCCTGATTCTCAGATGGAGCAGACCGTAGCTGGATCTTATTGCTTCTCATCAGAATGCCAAGCTCCCGAGTTACGGATCCAGGTCCAGGGATCCTCAGGCCGAAATGATAGTTACCTTGGCAGTGCCTTGGTCGTTCAATCTAGCTTATGTGTTTCCACCATTTGCTGTTTGCTTTCCTTCCCCGGGTGATTGCTCAGATCAAACAGGAGAGGGCTTCGGTGATTCTCATTGCTCCTGCGTGACCTTGCAGGACTTGGTGTGCCGATCTGGGGGACATGTCCTCTCTGCCACCGTGGAAGCTTCCATTGAGGCAGGACCTTCTCATTCAGGGACCCTTTCATCATCTGGATCTAGTTTCTCTGCAGCTGACTGCTGGGAGATTGAGTGCTTGATTTTATCTAAGCGAGGGTTCTCTGATTCGGTCATTGATATCTTGATCCAGGCACGTAAGCCTGTTTCTAGAAAGATTTACCATGAGATTTGGCATAAATATCTTTATTGGTGCGAATCCAAGGGTTACTCATGGAGTAAGATTAGGATTCCTAGGATTTTACCTTTTCTCCCAGGAGGTTTGGAGAAAGGGTTATCAGCAAGTTCCTTATAGGGACTGAGTTCTGCTTTATCTATTTTGCTACACAAACGTCTGGCAGATATTCTGGATGTTCAACCTTTTTGTCAGGCTCTAGTTCTTAAGGTTCTTCAAGGAGTTCCGTTTGAACCTATGCATTCCATAGATTTTAAATTGTTATCTTGGAAGGTTTTATTTTCTCTGCTAGCAGAGTTTCTGAGCTTTCGGCTTTACAATGTGATTCTCCTTATCTTATTTTTCTTTCTGATAAGGTAGTGTTACGTAACAAACCGGATTTTCTTCCTAAGGTTGTTTCTAACAAAAATATTAATCAGAAAATTGTTGTTCCTTCCTTGTGTCCTAATCCTTCTTTTAAGAAGGAGCGTCTGTTACATAATTTGGACGTAGTCCGTGCCTTGAAGTTCTACTTGCAGGCGACTAAGGATTTTCGTCAAACATCTTCATTATTTGTTGTTTTTGCTGGGAAACGTAGGGGTCAGAAAGCTACGGCTACCTTGCTTTCTCTCTGGCTGAAGAGAATAATCCGTTTGGCATATGAGACTGCTGGACGGCAGCCCCCTGAAAGAATTATGGCTCATTCCACTAGGGCTGTGGCTTCCTCAAGGGCATTTAAAAATGATGCTTCTGTTGAACAGATTTGCAAGGCTGCAACTTGGTCGTCTCTTCACACTTTTTACAAATTTGATACTTTTGACTCGTCTGAGCCTGTTTTTGGGAGAAAGGTTCTTCAAGCAGTGGTGCCTTCCGTTTAGGTTCCTGTCTTGTACCTCCCTTTCATCCGTGTCCTATAGCTTTGGTATTGTATCCCACAAGTAAGGATGAAATCCGTGGACTCGTCATATCTTGTAAAAGAAAAGGAAATTTATGCTTACCTGATAAATTTATTTCTTTTACGATATGACGAGTCCACGGCCCACCCTGTTATTTTCTTAGACAGGTCTTTATTTTTGTTAAACTTCAGTCACCTCTGCACCTTGGCTTTTCCTTTCTCTTCCTAACTTCGGTCGAATGACTGGAGTGGGAGGGAAGGCAGGAGCTATATATACAGCTCTGCTGTGGTGCTCTTTGCCTCCTCCTGCTGACCAGGAGGCGAAATCCCACAAGTAAGGATGAAATCCGTGGACTCGTCATATCGTAAAAGAAATAAATTTATCAGGTAAGCATAAATTTCCTTTTCATTTATTTAATTTATTTAATTGTAGTGTAGTGTTAGGTGTTAGTGTAACTTAGGTTAGGTTTTATTTTACAGGTAAATTTGTATTTATTTTAGCTAGGTAGTTAGTAAATAGTTCATAACTATTTAGTAACTATTCTACCTAGTTAAAATAAATACAAACTTGCCTGTAAAATAAAAATAAACCCTAAGCTAGCTACAATGTAACTATTAGTTATATTGTAGCTAGCTTAGGGTTTATTTTATAAGTAAGAATTTAGTTTTAAATAGGAATAATTTAGGTAATGATAGGAATTTTATTTAGATTTATTTGAATTATATTTAAGGTAGGGGGTGTTAGGGTTAGACTTAGGTTTAGGGGTTAATAAATTTAGAATAGTGGCGGCGACGTTGGGGACGGCAGATTAGGGGTTAATAAATATAATGTAGGTGTCTCGATGTTGGGGCAGCAGATTAGGGGTTAATAAGTATAATGTAGGGGGCGGCGATGTCCGGAGCGGCAGATTAGGGGTTAATAAATATAATGTAGGTGTTGGTGATGTCGGGGGCGGCAGATTAGGGGTTAATAAGTGTAAGATTAGGGGTGTTTAGACTTGGGGTTCGTGTTAGGTGTAAACATAAATTTAGTTTCCCCATAGGAATCAATGGGGCTGTGTTGCTGAGTTTTACGCTGCTTTTTTGCAGGTATTAGACTTTTTCTCAGCCGGCTCTACCCATTGATGTCTATGGGGAAATTGTGCACAAGCACGTATAACCAGCTCACTTAAGCAGCGCTGGTATTGGAGTGCAGTGTGGAGCTCAATTTTGCTCTACGCTCACTTCTTGCCTGTTAACGCCGCGCTTGTAAAAACTCGTAATACCAGCGCTGCAGGGAAGTGAGCGGTGAGAATAAACTGCAAGTTAGCACCGCACCCCTGTTACCACAAAACTCATAATCTAGGCAAAAGTTTGTTACGTTTTGCACAGAAAAAAAAAAGTTAGTAATCCTTTAACAGCTCTTTGGTAATCAGTGTTGACGAGTTTCGCTGCCTACCTTTCTTCACTCAAGTCCATGTCAGAAGTGAGGCTACAATCTGTCAGTGTTTCTGTTCCACATCATAGATTCCGGTAAGATTGTTTCATTTTATTTCGATATGTGAATGTAATGTTAAGGAAACAAGGTAGAGTCCCAGTGGGGGGTTATTGAACAGGGGGGACTTTTAATCATGTTTGTTATATGGTTCTATCTGCAAATGTGTAGCTATACTTAGGCTCACAGCCTTTACGGAACATACCGGCCTTCTTTTAATGACGTGATCTTTCCAGATTGCGCTCCCTTTTCATGACTGGCATGGTGCTCCTTGTGCAGTTACGTTTTTCTCACTTCCGTATGCTGACTGTGTGTGACCGAGAGAGACTTGCTCGTGGGTTGTCTGGCTCACAGGAGGTGGTGAGTGCCCCAGCCATTGGGGGTGTTAGGTGCCAGTTAGTTTTATGTCATTTTTGTAATCTCAAGATTATGGAGGATTCTGATATGCGCGAAAAAGATGCCTCCGATATGGAGGATGTGTCTTGTGATAAATATAAAATGGCCCGGGTAATCAATGCCCATCAGTTATGTTCCGATTGCCGTTCTAGAGTACTCTTCCTAGAGGGAAGATTGGGGGTCGGTTACTCTATGCAGGGTTGACCGTTTTCCTTAGAGTCTGTTCTCTCCTTTGTGGGAGGTCTTGGATGTCCTCCTCTTTTCTGCTGGCGTTCGGTGCTGGGAGGGGGCACTCCTTTGACAAGGTCACAGCTGTGGCTTATATCAATTTTCAAGGAGGAACTCTCAGTTCTTTAGCGATGAACAACGTATCTCGATTTCTCGTCTGTGCATGGATTGGTTCCTGAATGTAGATGTATTTAATCAGTTAATCAGGAAGTGGGGTCTTCTAGAGGTAGGCCTGATGGCGTCTCGTTTAAATGTCAAGCTTCTTGTATATTTGGGAGGTCCAGAGATCCTTAGTTTCTCTTGTTAAGTGTATCCAGTCCACGGATCATCCATTACTTGTGGGATATTCTCCTTCCCAACAGGAAGTTGCAAGAGGATCACCCACAGCAGAGCTGCTATATAGCTCCTCCCCTCACTGCCATATCCAGTCATTCTCTTGCAAGTCTCAACTAAGATGGAGGTCGTAAGAGGACTGTGGTGTTTTATACTTAGTTTATTTCTTCAATCAAAAGTTTGTTATTTTTAAATGGTACCGGAGTGTACTGTTTATCTCAGGCAGTATTTAGAAGAAGAATCTGCCTGCGTTTTCTATGATCTTAGCAGAAGTAACTAAGATCCTTTGCTGTTCTCACATATTCTGAGGAGTGAGGTAACTTCAGAGGGGGAATAGCGTGCAGGTTTTCCTGTAATAAGGTATGTGCAGTTAAAATATTTTTCTAGGGATGGAAATTTCTAGAAAATGCTGCTGATAACGAAGTAATGTAAGTAAAGCCTTAAATGCAGTGATAGCGACTGGTATCAGGCTTATTAATAGAGATACATACTCTTATAAAAGTGTATTTTAAAACGTTTGCTGGCATGTTTAATCGTTTTTTACATATGTTTGGTGATAAAACTTATTGGGACCTAGTTTTTTCCACATGGCTGGCTTGAATTTTACCTAGAAACAGTTCCCTGAGGCTTCCCACTGTTGTAATATGAGTGGGAGGGGCCTATTTTAGCGGGTTTTTTTGCACAGCAAAAATTACAGACACAGACATCCAGCTTCTTCCTGCATGATCCAGGACTTCTCTGAAGGGCTCAAAAGGCTTCAAAAGTCGTATTGAGGGAGGTAAAAAGCCACAGTAGAGCTGTGGCAGTTGTTGTGACTGTTTAAAAAACGTTTTTTGTCATTTGTTATTCCGTTTTTGGTATTAAAGGGTTAATCATCCATTTGCAAGTGGGTGCAATGCTCTGCTAACTTATTACATACACTGTAAAAATTTCGTTAGTGTAACTGCATTTTTTCACTGTTATTTCAAAATTTGGGAAAATTTGTGTTTCTTAAAGGCGCAGTAACGTTTTTTATATTGCTTGTAAACTTGTTTTAAAGTGTTTTCCAAGCTTGCTAGTCTCATTGCTAGTCTGTTTAAACATGTCTGACACAGAGGAACCTACTTGTTCATTATGTTTGAAAGCCATGGTGGAGCCCCATAGGAGAATGTGTACTAAATGTATTGATTTCACCTTAAACAGTAAAGATCAGTCTTTATCTATAAAAGAATTATCACCAGAGGGTTCTGTCGAGGGGGAAGTTATGCCGACTAACTCTCCCCACGTGTCAGACCCTTCGCCTCCCGCTCAGGGGACGCACTCTAATATGGCGCCAATTACATCAGGGACGCCCATAGCGATTACCTTGCAGGACATGGCTGCAATCATGAATAAATAAATTTGTTGTTGTGACTGTTTAAAAAACGTTTTTTGTCATTTGTTATTCCGTTTTTGGTATTAAAGGGTTAATCATCCATTTGCAAGTGGGTGCAATGCTCTGCTAACTTATTACATACACTGTAAAAATTTCGTTAGTGTAACTGCATTTTTTCACTGTTATTTCAAAATTTGGGAAAATTTGTGTTTCTTAAAGGCGCAGTAACGTTTTTTATATTGCTTGTAAACTTGTTTTAAAGTGTTTTCCAAGCTTGCTAGTCTCATTGCTAGTCTGTTTAAACATGTCTGACACAGAGGAACCTACTTGTTCATTATGTTTGAAAGCCATGGTGGAGCCCCATAGGAGAATGTGTACTAAATGTATTGATTTCACCTTAAACAGTAAAGATCAGTCTTTATCTATAAAAGAATTATCACCAGAGGGTTCTGTCGAGGGGGAAGTTATGCCGACTAACTCTCCCCACGTGTCAGACCCTTCGCCTCCCGCTCAGGGGACGCACTCTAATATGGCGCCAATTACATCAGGGACGCCCATAGCGATTACCTTGCAGGACATGGCTGCAATCATGAATAATACCCTGTCAGAGGTATTATCTAGATTGCCTATATTAAGAGGCAAGCGTGATAGCTCTGGGGTTAGGAGAGATACAGAGCGCGCAAATGCTGTTAGAGTCATGTCTGAAACTGCGTCACAGTATGCAGAACATGAGGACGGAGAGCTTCAGTCTGTGGGTGACATCTCTGACTCGGGGAAACCTGATTCAGAGATTTCTAATTTTAAATTTAAGCTTGAGAACCTCCGTGTTATGCTTGGGGAGGTATTAGCTGCTCTGAATGACTGTAACACAGTTGCAATTCCAGAGAAATTGTGTAGGCTGGATAGATACTATGCGGTTCCGGTGTGTACTGACGTTTTTCCTATACCTAAAAGGCTTACAGAAATTATTAGCAAGGAGTGGGATAGACCCGGTGTGCCCTTTTCCCCACCTCCTATATTTAGAAAAATGTTTCCAATAGACGCCACTACACGGGACTTTATGGCAGACGGTCCCTAAGGTGGAGGGAGCAGTTTCTACTTTACCAAAGCGTACCACTATCCCGGTTGAGGACAGTTGTGCTTTTTCAGATCCAATGGATAAAAAATTGGAGGGTTACCTTAAGAAAATGTTTATTCAACAAGGTTTTATTTTACAGCCCCTTGCATGCATTGCGCCTGTCACTGCTACGGCGGCATTCTGGTTTGAGGCCCTGGAAGAGGCCATCCAGACAGCTCCATTGAATGAAATTATTGACAAGCTTAGAACGCTTAAGCTAGCTAACTCATTTGTTTTCTGATGCCATTGTTCATTTGACTAAACTAACGGCTAAGAATTCCGGATTCGCCATCCAGGCGCGTAGGGCGCTATGGCTTAAATCCTGGTCAGCTGACGTGACTTCAAAGTCTAAATTACTCAACATTCCTTTCAAGGGGCAGACCTTATTCGGGCCTGGCTTGAAGGAAATTATTGCTGACATTACTGGAGGCAAGGGTCATACCCTTCCTCAGGACAGGGCCAAATCAAACAGTCTAATTTTCGTGCCTTTCGAAATTTCAAGGCAGGAGCAGCATCAACTTCCTCCGCTTCAAAACAAGAGGGAACTGTTGCTCATTCCAGACAGGCCTGGAAACCTAACCAGTCCTCGAACAAGGGCAAGCAGGCCAGAAAGCATGCTGCTGCCCCCAAGACAGCATGAAGGAACGGCCCCCTATCCGGAGATGGATCTAGTGGGGGGCAGACTTTCTCTCTTCGCCCAGGCGTGGGCAAGAGATGTTCAGGATCCCTGGGCGTTGGAGATCATATATCAGGGTTTTCTTCTGGACTTCAAAGCTTCTCCTCCACAAGGGAGATTTCATCTTTCATGGTTATCAGCAAACCAGATAAAGAAAGAGGCATTCCTAAGCTGTGTGCAAGACCTCCTAGTAATGGGAGTGATCCATCCAGTTACGCGGACGGAACAAGGACAGGGATTTTATTCAAATCTGTTTGTGGTTCCCAAGAAAGAGGGAACCTTCAGACCAATCTTGGATCTAAAGATCTTAAACAAATTCCTCAGAGTTCCATCATTCAAAATGGAAACTATTCGGACCATCCTACCCATGATCCAAGAGGGTCAGTACATGACCACAGTGGACTTAAAGGATGCCTACCTTCACATACCGATTCACAAAGATCATCATCGGTTCCTAAGGTTTGCCTTCCTAGACAGGCATTACCAGTTTGTAGCTCTTCCCTTCGGGTTGGCTACGGCCCCGAGAATCTTTACAAAGGTGCTGGGCTCTCTTCTGGCGGTTCTAAGACCGCGAGGCATAGCGGGGGCTCTGTATCTAGACGACATCCTGATACAGGCGTCAAGCTTTCAAATTGCCAAGTCTCATACAGAGATAGTTCTGGCATTTCTGAGGTCGTATGGGTGGAAAGTGAACGTGGAAAAGAGTTGTCTATCACCACTCACAAGAGTCTCCTTCCTAGGGACTCTTATAGATTCTGTAGAGATGAAAATTTACCTGACGGAGTCCAGGTTATCAAAACTTCTAAATGCTTGCCGTGTCCTTCATTCCATTCCACGCCCGTCAGTGGCTCAGTGCATGGAAGTAATCGGCTTAATGGTAGCGGCAATGGACATAGTGCCATTTGCGCGCCTGCATCTCAGACCGCTGCAATTATGCATGCTAAGTCAGTGGAATGGGTATTACTCAGATTTGTCCCCTCTACTAAATCTGGATCAAGAGACCAGAGATTCTCTTCTCTGGTGGCTTTCTCGGGTCCATCTGTCCAAGGGTATGATCTTTCGCTGGCCAGATTGGACGATTGTAACAACAGATGCCAGCCTTCTAGGTTGGGGCGCAGTCTGGAACTCCCTGAAGGCTCAGTGATCGTGGACTCAGGAGGAGAAACTCCTCCCAATAAATATTCTGGAGTTAAGAGCAATATTCAATGCTCTTCTAGCTTGGCCTCAGTTAGCAACACTGAGGTTCATCAGATTTCAGTCGGACAACATCACGACTGTGGCTTACATCAACCATCAAGGGGGAACCAGGAGTTCCCTAGCAATGTTAGAAGTCTCAAAGATAATTCGCTGGGCAGAGTCTCACTCTTGCCACCTGTCAGCGATCAACATCCCAGGCGTAGAGAACTGGGAGGCGGATTTTCTAAGTCGTCAGACTTTTCATCCGGGGGAGTGGGAACTCCATCCGGAGGTGTTTGCTCAACTGGTCCATCGTTGGGGCAAACCAGAACTGGATCTCATGGCGTCTCGCCAGAACGCCAAGCTTCCTTGTTAAGGATCCAGGTCCAGGTCCAGGGACCCGGGAGCAACGCTGATAGATGCTCTAGCAGCTCCTTGGTTCTTCAACCTGGCCTATGTGTTTCCACCGTTTCCTCTGCTCCCTCGACTGATTGCCAAAATCAAACAGGAGAGAGCATCAGTGATTCTGATAGCGCCTGCGTGACCACGCAGGACCTGGTATGCAGACCTAGTGGACATGTCATCTCTTCCACCATGGACTCTGCCTCTGAGGCAGGACCTTCTAATACATGGTCCTTTCAATCATCCAAATCTAATTTCTCTGAGACTGACTGCATGGAGATTGAACGCTTGATTCTATCAAGGCGTGGCTTCTCCTAGTCAGTCATTGATACCTTAATACAGGCTCGGAAGCCTGTCACCAGGAAAATCTACCATAAGATATGGCGTAAATATCTTTATTGGTGTGAATCTAAGAGTTACTCATGGAGTAAGATTATGATTCCTAGGATATTGTCCTTTCTCCAAGAGGGTTTGGACAAAGGCTTATCAGCTAGTTCTTTAAAAGGACAGATCTCTGCTCTGTCTATTCTTTTGCACAAGCGTCTGGCAGAAGTTCCAGACGTCCAGGCATTTTGTCAGGCTTTGGTTAGGATTAAGCCTGTGTTTAAAACTGTTGCTCCCCCATGGAGCTTAAACTTGGTTCTTAAAGTTCTTCAGGGAGTTCCGTTTGAACTCCTTCATTCCATTGATATTAAACTTTTATCTTGGAAAGTTCTGTTTTTGATGGCTATTTCCTCGGCTCGAAGAGTCTCTGAGTTATCTGCCTTACATTGTGATTCTCCTTATCTGATTTTTCATTCAGACAAGGTAGTTCTGCGTACCAAACCTGGGTTTTTACCTAAGGTGGTTTCTAACAGGAATATCAATCAAGTGATTGTTGTTCCATCATTGTGTCCTAATCCTTCTTCAAAGAAGGAACGTCTTTTGCATAATCTGGATGTAGTCCGTGCCTTGAAGTTTTACTTACAGGCTACTAAAGATTTTCGTCAAACATCTGCCCTGTTTGTCGTTTACTCTGGACAGAGGAGAGGTCAAAAAGCTTCGGCAACCTCTCTCTCCTTTTGGCTTCATAGCATAATACGCTTAGCCTATGAGACTGCTGGACAGCAGCCCCCTGAAAGGATTACAGCTCATTCTACTAGAGCTGTGGCTTCCACCTGGGCCTTTAAAAATGAGGCCTCGGGGGGGCGGAGCCAACAGCCGAGGAAGCCAGACGTGCATCTCTCGAGCTCCTAGGCCTAAGTTAAATAAAAGTACTTATTCTTGGCAAAGATTGCTCTAACTTCATATATGGGCAACTGCTAACTAGTTTTTACCTGAATGGTACCCTATCTAAGCCGAACTATCTGACCACTTTGAGGATCAACATTTCCTACTGGAGGAACATACGCAGCTTCGTAGACAGCAAGATATCTGGGGCCACCCCGCCAGCTACCGACTCTCGTTTCTACTAGATGAAAAAAGGGGAGCTTTACTATGGAAGAGAGCCCTGAACTATTATATGCCTTAATACTGGACTTAGACCAGCAAATCTCAAGATGCTTCTCGGATCTATCAGCCACGCTAACATCGGCATCAAGGTGTACAACTGGCATTGCGCCTCCTAGTAAAGCGCCAGAAATGGCGCCGATTGAGTTTCTAAGGAATATCCTCACGTAAAGCTTCATCACCTCCCTCTCCCGAGTATTGGTCATAAAGATTGGGGAGTTATTTGTCTAAGTTCCCATGGCCCGCTCCTCGTTGACAGCATAATAATTACAGGGCCCGACATTACTATACCGGAATGGGCCCCGCAGCATGTAGAGCTGTGTCAGATTCCGGATACCAATCAGGGCCCCATGGCTAGAGAGGTACTTGGCTTACCTTGGGTACCGGACTGTAGAGAGCTGACCGGGAGTTACACCGGAAATATGGAGCCCAAGCTGCTTGCACCATCACACAACGAGATCTGGATATCGGACATAAACTTACTGGAGAGCTCTGAATACCCAAATACAGTACAGGCACTAGAGAGTGCTTATACAGCTGCCGGAGCATTCGACCCGGCTTTGAACTTACATCAGCACCCATATGCGCAGACAGCTGTTTACTACCTCGGGAGCTGGCCCGTCGCACACTACAAGCACTTCAAGGCTATCGCTCAGATTTTAGAACTTCACCCGGTACACAATGAGCGCTTCTACACCATGCTGGCAAACACCGCCATCAAGGTTGCTGAGTGGTCTTATTATTACCCATTTGTTCTAAGAAGGTCGACATGGGATCCGAGAAAGTCTCCCTATGTGTGCTTGATCCACAGACTCAGATAGATCGCCCACAGCCGGTTCGGCTTCGCACTACTTATACCGCTCTCTCAGTAACACAAGTTACCCGGAGCCAGGGGTAAAGAAACATAGAGATTCGTACCCACAGGGACACTAACTTCTCACAGATGGGATTCCTGACTGATTCGATTCCCCATCACTCCCACCTACGACGGTATCTAGACTCAATTGACTGCCCGCTTTTAAAAGTTTCTGTTTGAGAGAAGGCATCGGCTGAGACATCTAGTGATGTAGGGCTGATTTAAGGGCTCAACTGGATGATTTTTTTCCTACCCACGAGTTGTCTGTTAAGAAATGAACTTCTCTGGATACCCCTAATACCTGCTTCTCCTGTTTTGAGACGAACTGTCATATGCAAGGGGGGCTAAGCACTCCCTATCAAAGTGTCACTGTACCATTATCTACTTGGCTCAATGTTATGTTCCCCTTAGGGGCCCTGTTTACTCTCGCTAGAACACAAGATGCTGAGATCTGATTAGATGCAGAGAAGCTATATCCCCCTATGTTGTTTTACTCTCCCCATACTATAGTTACAGGAATTGTCTACTGCACTTGGTACATAATGGGAAGCTTGAGAGATTCCTGTCTGCCCATACTCTATAGCCTAAATATTACAAAATCTGGTTTAGCTAATACTTTTATGAGATACCACATAACAATCGTCCCCTGTTAAAGTAGTAAGAGGACATCTGTATACTGTCTAGCTTAAGTTAGTTTCTTTAAAGAAGTACTTCCTTATAGAGGGTTAAAGCACAGGTCTTAGTGGGTCTATAACATAGGGATTTCCCTTGGCAGTAGCAGTTGTCATCTATATAGTATTGAGTACCTTAAAGCTTTATATTGAAAACCTTAGCTTTACCCCTAAATTTGAGCATCCTACTTTTGTGTTAGTTTTAATGACCAAACCACTTTTTTAGCTAAAATGGTTATAAAACTGTATTATATTATTATATTTTGATGCACATAACAATCACGCATGCTTACCCCTTGTATCACTCTAGTAATGTATGCATAAACTGTTATTTTACCAGTCCTCTACTTTATAGCGGTCGATATATTAGATGCAGCTTGTGCAGTGTTTCTGCTACTACAATCAGTCCTAGATAAGCAAGATAATTTAGTTATTCCATAAAAGAGTGAGGGCTGTGAGGTAGACTTATGTAACGCATATACTAATTTACCTACTGTGATGTGTATTTATTTTCTAGTCCTTTGCAGGTTGCCAAATGGAGATTCTCCACAGCAGGCATAGCTCCATTTTCTCTCTGCGTAAGCAAAGGAATAGGGAGTTAACATTTCCAATGTATTGTTTTTGTTTAGGTAGTGTTTGTTTAATTATAAGTTTAATGTCAAAACTGTATACGCTTGGAGAATGAGGTCGATGTGTGATGTCTGATATTGTCATTCATGAAGAGATGTTTAATCCCTGGGAATCAGTTAGGACTATTTTTCTATATATATTTCATTATGGTTATCCTTTGGAGTTACCCCGCACTATCTCCCTATGATGCACGAGCGGACTGTCAGCGGCCGAGACAGTTTGCTATAGCTTTAATAGGTCTTAACATGTATATAGTTGCCATACCCGATAAACCCTTATATAGTAGATATGTAGCTTCAGACACAGCACCACCTCATTACTAGAGCACATCATTTATTATTGCTAGGCTCCTCTCCTCCCTTTCCTGCCGGTACTGGTTGCCTGCGGGTCATACCCCTACTCCCTTTCCCCTCATCGCCCTTAGGTGGCATCTCCCCTGGAGAGGAGCTCATCTAGAAGCCCCCTATATCTCATATTATACCATGTATGCTACCATCTGTCCTATATCTCATAGTGCACACATCCTAATACCCCTCTCTGAGAGTAACTGATCCAGAATATAATCGTATTCTTTCTATACACAAAGGCCCAGGGACTTTTATCAGGTTCCCACTTAAGTATTCTTCTAGAGAGCAAACATCATGATAATAACCTGGGAAACTTGTTAGCTCCAATATAACTTAGGGCTCCGCCCCCCGCCCTTACCTTTAGCTACTGTTCACCCTTACTATAAGTGAACAAATAAGCGGTGTTTATCCGCAATTTTTAATACATAGTTATAAGTTTTTCTTATATCCCTTTTTTATTTACATAGAATCCAAATACATCTTTATACTGTATTCAGTCTACCATACTATAGGATATACAGGTTGTTTTGGATATTTAAACTGTGAATGGTGCTTTTCTTCTTTCTGTGTTGTAACATAGGAAACAAAACGAAAAAGAGGTAATGCCAGAATGTGATTACTTATTGTTATGCTAGAGATTTATGGTTTGACAAAACCTCAGAGGTGACGTGTTTCAATTCTATGTATAATGTTTATTGAATGTTACCCTTGTATATCTGGTATTCCTCAATAAAAAACTTTGATTTAAAAAAAAAAAAAAATGAGGCCTCTGTTGAACAGATGTGCAAGGCTGCGACTTGGTCTTCGCTTCACGCCTTTTCAAAATTTTACAAATTTGACACTTTTGCTTCTTCGGAGGCTGTTTTTGGGAGAAAGGTTCTACAGGCAGTGGTTCCTTCCGTTTAAGTTCCTGCCTTGTCCCTCCCATCATCCGTGTACTTTAGCTTTGGTATTGGTATCCCACAAGTAATGGATGATCCGTGGACTGGATACACTTAACAAGAGAAAACATAATTTCTCCAACATAGGTGTGTCCGGTCCACGGCGTCATCCTTACTTGTGGGATATTCTCTTCCCCAACAGGAAATGGCAAAGAGCCCAGCAAAGCTGGTCACATGATCCCTCCTAGGCTCCGCCTTCCCCAGTCATTCTCTTTGCCGTTGTACAGGCAACATCTCCACGGAGATGGCTTAGAGTTTTTTGGTGTTTAAATGTAGTTTTTATTCTTCAATCAAGAGTTTGTTATTTTAAAATAGTGCTGGTATGTACTATTTACTCTGAAACAGGAAAGAGATGAAGATTTCTGTTTGTAAGAGGAAAATGATTTTAGCAACCGTTACTAAAATCGATGGCTGTTTCCACACAGGACTGTTGAGAGGAATTAACTTCAGTTGGGGGAAACAGTGAGCAGACTTTTGCTGCTTGAGGTATGACACATTTCTAACAAGACTCGGTAATGCTGGAAGCTGTCATTTTCCCTATGGGAACCGGTAAGCCATTTTCTTAAGTTTAAGTAAAAGAATAAAGGGCTTCATTAGGGCTTAAAAAACTGGTAGACATTTTTCTGGGCTAAAACGATTACTTTACTAAGTATATTTGGCAGATTATTACTTTTAATAGTTGTTAAATCTTGGGGATTGTTTTAATAAAAACGGCAGGCACTGTATTGGACACCTTTTTCACTGGGGGCCTTTTCTAGTCATAGACAGAGCCTCATTTTCGCGCCTCTAATGCGCAGTTGTTTTTGGAAAGCATGGCATGCAGATGCATGTGTGAGGAGCTAAGAACCACTGAAAAAGCTTATAGACGGCATCATTTGGTATCGTATTCCCCTCTGGGCTTGGTTGGGTCTCAGCAAAGCAGATACCTGGGACTGTATAGGGGTTAAATGTAAAAACGGCTCCGGTTCCGTTATTTTAAGGGTTAAAGCTTTCAAATTTGGTGTGCAATACTTTTAAGTTACTGTGGTGAAATTTTGGTGAAATTTGAACAATTCCTTCATACTTTTTCACATATTCAGTAATAAAGTGTGTTCAGTTTGAAATTTAAAGGGACAGTAACGGTTTTATTGTAAAACGTTTTTTTGTGCTTTGTTGACAAGTTTAAGCCTGTTTAACATGTCTGAACCATCAGATAACGATGTTCTATATGTATGAAAGCCAATGTGTCTCCCCATTTAAATATATGTGATATATTTGTGTCATAATGTCCAAACAAAGTAGGGATAATAATGCCATAGATATGATATTGCCCAAGATGATTCCTCTAATGAGGGGAGTAAGCATGGTACTGCATCATCCCCTTCTGTGTCTACACCAGTTTTGCCCACACAAGAGGCCCCTAGTACATCTAGTGCGCCAATACTTATTACCATACAACAATTAATGGCTGTAATGGATAATTCTATTGCATGCATTTTTTCCAACATGCCTACTTATCAGAGAAAGCGTGATTGCTCTGTTTTAAACACTGAAGAGCAAGAGGACGCTGATGATATCTGTTCTGACATACCCTCACACCTATCTGAAGGGGCCAGGAGGGAGGTTTTGTCTGAGGGAGAAATTTCAGATTCAGGGAAAATTTCTCAACAAGCAGAACCTGATATTGTAACTTTTAAATTTAAATTTCAACATCTCCACGCACTACTTAAGGAGGTATTATCTACTCTGGATGATTGTGACAATTTGGTCATTCCAGAGAAATTAGGTAAGATGGACAAGTTCCTAGAGGTTCCGGTGCCCCCCGATGTTTTTCCTATACCCAAGCGGGTGGCGGACATAGTAAATAAGGAGTGGGAAAGGCCCGGCATACCTTTTGTCCTCCCCCTATATTTAAGAAATTAGTTCCTATAGTCGACCCCAGAAAGGACTTATAGCATACAGTCCCCAAGGTCGAGGGGGCGGTTTCTACTCTAAACAAACGCACTTCTATTCCTATAGAAGATAGTTGTGCTTTCAAGATCCTATGGATTAAAGGTTAGAGGGTTTGCTTAAAAAGATGTTTGTTCAGCAAGGTTACCTTCTACAACCAATTTCATGCATTGTTCCTGTCACTACAGCTGCGTGTTTCTGGTTCGAAGAACTAGAAAAGTCGCTCAATAAAGAATCTTCGTACGAGGAGGTTTTGGACAGAGTTCAAGCTCTTAAATTGGCTAACTCTTTTTTATTTTAGATGCCGCTTTGCAATTAGCTAGATTAGCGGCGAATAATTCAGGGTTTGCTATCGTGGCGCGCAGAGCGCTTTTGCTTAACATCCCTTTCAAGGGTAAAACACTGTTTGGCCCTGACTTGAAAGAGATTATTTCAGACATCACTGGGGGAAAGGGCCACGCCCTTCCTCTGGATAGGTCTTTTAAGGCTAAAAAGAAGCCAAATTTTCGTCCCTTTCGCAGAAACGGACCAGCCTCAAATTCTACACCCTCTAAGCAAGAGGGTAATACTTCTCAAACCAAGCCAGCCTGGAGGCCGATGCAAGGCTGGAACAAGGGTAAGCAGGCCAAGTCACCTGCCACTGCTACCAAAACAGCATGAAGTGTTGGCCCCCGATCTGGGAAGGATCTGGTGGGGGGCAGACTTTCTCTCTTTGCTCAGGCTGGGGCAAGAGATGTTCAGGATCCTTGGGCGCTAGAAATAGTTTCTCAAGGTTATCTCCTGGAATTCAGGGAACTACCCCCAAGGGGAAGGTTCCACGGGTCTCAATTATCTTCGAACAGACATTCTTACACTGTGTAGAAGACCTGTTAAGCATGGGAGTGATTCATCCTGTTCCATTAGGAGAACAAGGGATGGGTTTTTACTCCAACCTGTTCATAATTCCCAAAAAAGAGGGAACATTCAGACCTATTTTAGATCTCAAGATTCTAAACAAGTTTCTAAGGGTTTCATCATTCAAAATGGAAACCATTCGAACGATCCTTCCTACCATCCAGGAAGGTCAATTCATGACCACGGTGGACTTAAAGGATGCGTACCTACGTATTCCTATCCACAAGGAACATTTTCGGTTCCTAAGGTTCGCCTTTCTGGACAAGCATTACCTGTGGCACTTCCATTCGGATTAGCCACTGCTCCAAGGATTTTCACAAGGGTACTAGGGTCCCTTCTAGCGGTGCTAAGACCAAGGGGCATTGCAGTAGTACCTTACTTGGACGACATCCTGATTCAAGTGTCGTCTCTGTCAAAAGCAAGGGCTCATACGGACATTGTCCTAGCCTTTCTCAGATCTCACAGGTGGAAAGTGAACATAGAAAAAAGTTCTCTGTCCCCGTCAACAAGAGTTCCCTTCTTGGGAACAATAATAGTTTCCTTAGAAATGAAGGTTTTTCTGACAGAGGCAAGAAAATCAAAACTTCTAAGCTCTTGTCAGGTACTTCATTCTGTTCTTCTTCCTTCCATAGCGCAGTCCATGGAAGTAATAGGTTTGATGGTTGCGGCAATGGACATAGTTCCTTTTGCACAAATTCATCTAAGACCATTGCACCTGTGCATGCTCAGACAGTGGAATGGGGATTATACAGACTTGTCTCCGACGATACAAGTAGATCAAATAACCAGAGATTCACTCCATTGGTGGCTGACCCTGGACAACCTGTCACAGGGAATGAGCTTCCGCAGACCAGAGTAGGTCATTGTCACGACCGACGCCAGTCTGGTGGGCTGGGGCGCGGTCTGGGAACCCCTGAAAACTCAGGGTCTATGGTTTCGGGAAGACTCTCTTCTCCCGATAAACATAATGGAACTGAGAGCGATATTCAATGCTCTCAAGGCTTGGCCTCGACTAGCAAAGGCCAAATTCATAAGGTTTCAATCAGACATCATGACGACTGTTACATATATCAACCATCAGGGGGTAACAAGGAGTTCCCTGGCGATGGAGGAGCATCCGGGGGAGTGGGAACTCCATCTGGAAATCTTTGCCCAAATAACTCAATTATGGGGCATTCCAGACATGGTTCTGATGGCCTCTCGTCAGAACTTCATGGTCCCTTGTTACGGGTCCAAATCCAGGGATCCCAAGGCGACTCTATTGGATACAATAGTAGCACCTTGGATCTTCAACCTAGCTTATGTATTCCCACCGTTTCCTCTCATTCCCAGGCTGGTAGCCAGGATCAATCTGGAGAGGGCTTCGGTGACCTTGATAGTTCCTGTGTGGCCACGCAGGACTTGGTATGCAGACCTGGTGAATGTGTCATCGGCTCCACCATGGAAGCTACCTTTGAGACAGGACCTTCTTATTCAGGGTCCATTCGAACATCCGAATCTGGTTTTCCTCCAACTGACTGCTTGGAGTTTGAACGCTTGATTTTATCAAAGCGTGGGTTTTCAGATTCTGTAATAGATACTCTTATTCAGGCTAGAAAGCCTGTAACTAGAAAAGTTTACCATAATATATGGAAAAAATATATCTGTTGGTGTGAATCTAAAGGATTCCCATGGAACAAGATAAAAATTCCTAAGATTCTTTCCTTTCTACAAGAAGGTTTGGAGAAAGGATTTTCTGCGAGTTCTCTGAAGGGACAGATCTCTGCTTTATCTGTTTTACTTCACAAAAGGCTGGCAGCTGTGCCAGACGTTTAAGCGTTTGTTCAGGCTCTGGTTAGAATCAAGCCTGTTTACAGACCTTTGACTCTTCCCTGGAGTCTTAATCTAGTTCTTTCAGTTCTTCAAGGGGTTCCGTTTGAACCCTTACATTCCGTAGATATTAAGTTATTATCTTGGAAAGTTTTGTTTTCCGAAGGTTGTTTCCAACAAAAATATTAACCAGGAGATAGTTGTACCTTCTTTGTGTCCGAATCCAGTTTCATAGAAGGAACGTTTGTTACACAATTTGGACGTTGTCCGTGCTCTAAAATTCTATTTAGATGCTACAAAGGATTTCAGACAAACATCTTCCTTGTTTGTTGTTTATTCTGGTAAAAGGAGAGGTCAAAAAGCAACTTCTACCTCTCTATCTTTTTGGCTTAAAAGCATCATCAGATTGGCTTATGAGACTGCCGGACGGCAGCCTCCTGAAAGAATCACAGCTCATTCCACTAGGGCCGTGGCTTCCACATGGGCCTTTAAGAACGAGGCTTCTGTTGATCAGATATGTAAGGCAGCGACTTGGTCTTCACTGCACACTTTTACCAACTTTTACAAATTTGATACTTTTGCTTCTTCTGAGGCTATTTTTGGGAGAAAGGTTTTTCAAACCGTGGTGCCTTCCATCTAGGTGACCTGATTTGCTCCCTCCCATCACCCGTGTCCTAAAGCTTTGGTATTGGTTCCCACAAGTAAGGATGACGCCGTGGACCGGACACACCTATGTTGGAGAAAACAGAATTTATGTTTACCTGATAAATTACTTTCTCCAACGGTGTGTCCGGTCCACGGCCCGCCCTGGTTTTTTAATCAGGTCTGATGATTTATTTTCTTTAACTACAGTCACCACGGTATCATATGATTTCTCGTATGCAAATATTCCTCCTTTACGTCGGTCGAATGACTGGGGAAGGCGGAGCCTAGGAGGGATCATGTGACCAGCTTTGCTGGGCTCTTTGCCATTTCCTGTTGGGGAAGAGAATATCCCACAAGTAAGGATGACGCCGTGGACCGGACACACCGTTGGAGAAAGTAATTTATCAGGTAAACATAAATTCTGTTTTATGCTTACCTGATAAATTTATTTCTCTTGTAGTGTATCCAGTCCACGGCCCGCCCTGTCCTTTTAAGGCAGGTCTAAATTTTAATTAAACTACAGTTACCACTGCACCCTATGGTTTCTCCTTTCTTGTCTTGTTTCGGTCGAATGACTGGATATGGCAGTGAGGGGAGGAGCTATATAGCAGCTCTGCTTGGGTGATCCTCTTGCAACTTCCTGTTGGGAAGGAGAATATCCCACAAGTAATGGATGATCCGTGGACTGGATACACTACAAGAGAAATAAATTTATCAGGTAAGCATAAATTATGTTTTTATTTAATTCCTTTAGAATTCCAAGAATTCTTCTATTTCTGCAGGAAGTTTAGTCCTTTAGTGTTTTGCAAGTTATGTCCTTTGAACCTATGCATTCTGTTGATGTTCTGTTTCTGTCTGAAAAAGTTTTGTTTCTCTTGACGATTTACTCAGCCAGTAGAGTTTCAGAATTGTTTGCTCTTTCTTGTAATCCTCATAAAGGGCTAGATCACAAGTTTTGCATTATGGTGCGGTACGGCTATACCTCTGAAAAATTGGCAATTGCGCGTGGAATGGCAGGTAACGCATATTACGAGTCGCAGCGGTATAGCTATACCGCAAGCATTTTAGCCTGTAACGCATCATCCATTCCGCACTCAAAAAACAACATTTGAGTGCAGGATTTTCCATAGCGCCGTATTGCAGATTGTGCGGTCCGGCTAAAATGCTTGCGTTATAGTGTATACCTCCCTGATCCATTCCGCGATCTGAGACCAGTAGTTATGGGCTTTGCAAAACAAAAATTTTTCACAAAACTCATAACTAAAAATGTTACAAAGTACACTAACACCCATAAACTACCGACTAACCCCTAAACCCCTACAAAAAAGTCTACAATATGGGTTGGATACTTTCCTCTGGAAGTCTGAACCACAGCCATCCCACAGTCTCTCCAGAAATCTGTGTAGGTTGATCAGGTGTGCTAAATGGAGGCGCAGGTTCACTTGATCAATCAATGTGTGCTTCTTTTTTCTCTTTTCCTCCTCAATTTAGGTATGTTCCTGTTTCTGAGTACAAGGAAATGTGCTGAGACATCTGACAGAAGCACCTAAATAAGGTGTATATATACTCACAGTGTATACTGCAAATAACCGTCTCTCTCCCAGTGCAAAAAACGATTTCACAGGTTCTTTAATAAAAAACTGTATTTTATTTTAGCCCAAATAGTTTTTTATTAAAGAACCTGTGAAATCGTTTTTTGCACTGGGAGAGAGACGGTTATTTGCAGTATACACTGTGAATATATATACTATACACCTTATTTAGGTGCTTCTGTCAGATGTCTCAGCACATTTTCTTGTACTCAGAAACAGGAACATATCTAAATTGAGGAGGAAAAGAAAAAAAAGAAGCACACATTGATTAACCCCTAAACCGCCACCCTCCCACATCGCAAATACTTTATTAAACGTCTTAACCTCTAATCTGCTGCCCACGCTCATTGTGACTATTAAATATACCTATTAATACCTAATCTGCCGCCCACCCACATCGCCAACATTATATAAACCTATGAAATCCTAAACCACCACCCCCACCACCACATCGCCAACACTATAATAAAGTATTAACCCCTAAACCTCCAGCCCCCCACATTGCAACTAATAAACTAAACCTATTAAGCCCTAAACCGCCAGACCCCCACATCACAAAAAAACTAAATTAAACTATTAACCCCTAAACCCAACACTCCCCTAACTTTAAATTAAAAGTTACAATATAACTATCTTAAAATAAATATAAACTTACCTGTGAAATAAAAAAATTCTAAGATTAAACTATAAATTAACCTAACATAACTATTATAATAAAATAAAATAAACTACCAATTAAAAATCCTCAATTACATGATTAAAAAAAACTTAATGATAAGTGAGCAAGAAAATCTCCTTTCAAAGGGCTCAAAGCGTGGGGTAATCCTTAAATGCAAATATAGCTTTTGCAATATAAACAGGCTTTTCATTCAGAGTACCGGGCAATGCAGAGGCAATACATAGGCTAGGGCACAGTGATAACTTGTCAAGGGAGCATAAACAGCGGCATGAAAATTGATAATAAGCAGACCTCTATTATAAGGTAAATCTTACCACGATGTACACCCAGGTCTCAGCTTGTAGTCTCGTTGACAGTCAAATCCAGAGCCGCTCTCCCTAAATGCTGCATCGGGCAGGATCCGTCACTGGCCTCTATTGAACCTAATCGTCTCACTTCCGGTATACGTCTTGATCGGTAACAAGTGGCTGGTAGGTCCTCCTCAAGCAGCCAGCTGACCCCTCACGCTGCGTGTAATGCAGAATGCCGAGTCCCAAATCCTGGTAAGATTAATAATTTGAAAGCAAGCAAACGACCAGGCAAGACTCTAGGCCTTAGTTTTCAAATCAAAAAATGTTCAGCTTTATTGGAGACGAGTAAAAGACATAAAAGAGCCTGACAGCTCCAAGACAAAGTGACTTACGTGTTTCGGCTATAATAAGCCTTACTCATAGACATAGCCCTGACCCGGAATGACTGACTTAAATAGCCAGTACCCCGGGTTAGGGATTGAATGCAGCTGTCAGTAGTAATTAAATGTGTATACATAAAATGACACTTTCAAAAAATGGACAACATAAGTGGTTGAAATAGGAAACGGTGACACTAAATTGTTATAATAATACCAAGCGTGCACTGAATATTTACATACATATGGTTAGTAATAATCCACTAACATTTGAATACAATGGCTTATGCGAACAACTTGTAGAACAACACTTGTAGAACTAGCTGGTCATATGACCACTGGAGATCAAATTAGTTTCTGTTCCCATTAACGTTAACTGTCAAATTATAATGGCGGAATAAAAGGCAGAAATTGAGTCAAATTGAGACTAGATTTAAAATTAAAATGTAATACTTACACAATCTGCATTGAACCATATGTAAAAATGAGAGAAGAAAAAATGAACAAATACCCTGGAGTGAGTGTGAGATTCCCATAGCAACAGTTTCTATCTATAAATAAAGGCAAATATGTACCATCCATAGTTTTCATGTATGTATAGTTAGACAAAACCTGAAAAGACATAGAAAGACCCTTCATCACATTAAATGAAATTGAAATGAGCACTCTCCTTTCTCCTATTATTTAACGTATACAATTGCATAATGTATACTATGGTATAATAAACTTATAAACTTATGTGTTCATCTATTGGGTATCATCAAATATCATCATTAATTATCAGGTACATAAAGTAATCTTTTTACAACCAATGGGAAATCTTCTATAGATATTGTTCATTTCATTACTCTTTAATGTTTATTTCTCATGTTGCCAAAAATTAATTATATCGCCATCAATGTTGAAGCCATTGGGCCCTCTGGTTTTCAGTTGGAAAATCCAGAACGCTTCCTGATATAGGAGCTTACTGGTAATATCCCCTCCTCTCTCAGGGGTTCTGATCTGTTCAATGATTTGCCAAGTGAAATTGTTGACACTCTTACCATGGGTACTAATAAAGTGCTTTAGGTGTTCCCTTATTCGCACACGTACCTCTCTAGTGGAACACCCTACATACTGTCTGTTACACATTGTACAATCTACTAAGTAGACCACATTTGAAGTGCGACAATTCGTGCATCCTGCCAAATTGTACACCCTTTGTGTAACCTTCGATTGGTAATGTTTAGTCACTCTGGTGCGACCGCAAGCAATACATTTTGCAAAGTGGCACTTATAATGGCCTTTAACACTAAGCCAACTACTAGTGTTAACTGTTTGCTTCCTAAGCATGCTGGGTGACAATAAGTTCCCTAAAGTACAGCCTCTTCTTGCAGAAAAATTACAGCCCCTGCTGACATAGTCTTTGAGACTGTCCTCAGCTGTCAGAATTGGAAGGTGTCTATTGACTTTATCACAAATTTGTTTATATTGGGAGCTGTATGTGGTGACAAAAGAGGTCTGGACATGTCAGAGGTGTGTGTAGCTTGTTAGCATTATGAGTGAGCATAGTATTTCTATTCATCCTAGTTACCTCTAAAAGGGCCCTATTTATGGTTTTCCTTGAGTAACCTCTC